>NC_142953.1:26433609-26441109 GCF_046866305.1 Octopus bimaculoides
TGTGGAGTGCTCAGCCACTTGCACGTTAATTTCACGAGCAGGCTGTTCCGTTGATCGGATCAACTGGAACCCTCGACGGAGTGCTAACAACAATAATTTGAGACACATTAATAAAGATAAGTTTAAGACATGAAACCAACGCGTAACATCTTCATTAACGCCGCCACTGAATTTAGGACGTTTATATTACTCATGAGGTATTCTATTTTTTTTCAACTAAAGTGTAGTTGGGTCTCAAGGAGGAGCTATAAACCTAGCAATATATATTTTATAGTGAAAACAGAATTTCCATTCGATTGGCAATTGCCGGACAATTTCTGATCATTTCAAGTCGTAGTGGAAATGCAACCCATGTCGCAAATAGGTATACGAATATTGGTATAAATTTTGATTGAAAAATTTACTATATTTTGTACATATGGGTATACCAGCCTGCGGGCACAATAAAACGTTGTTCGCGGACGCAATTGCGGGCGGGGATTTCTTCCATCCCTGGATTAAATTCTTCAAGGCGGTGCCCCAGCATAGTCCGTAGTCCAGTGACTGAAGCAAGTGAAAGATAAAAAGATAAAATATATATGTGTGTGTGTGCGTGTCTATATTCATTTGTAAGTAATAAATATACATTTGCACAGAACACACACACAAACGCACGCGCGCTCGCACACACACATTCTATATCAACGTCGTTGTGTAATTTTTTAAGCTCGACCAAATTATAAATGCAGATTTGTCTATATATTTTTTTGCATATTATTATTATTATTATTATTATTATAAAAGAAAGCATTAATATTATTGTAAAAGAATATCTAAGCCCTTGTGGCCAATAAACGAATTAATTATTATTATTATGAATCTAAACTCATTTATTTCATCCGCTTATCTTTTCCCATTTTCTTTCTCTCGCGTCGAAATTTCTTCTGCCAATCCCATCCTCCTCTCTAGTTTTCTTTAAATAAAATAACATCTGTTGTTTCGTCTCACAAGCTAACTTTATTCCTACGATTTTTTTTCGTCACAGAAACGAAATAACTGAGATCATCAGTTCGAAAATTGATTATCTTTTATCGATTCAAACTATGAAAAAAAATACAGATTTTTTTTACTGATTTCATACCATTTTATCTAATTTCGACTTGTAATCAATTCTTAAAATTTTGCAGTTGATATAAAACATTTTATCAGTTAAGTAAAGTTAAGGGGAAGTGATAGCAGCCACATAATCAAGTAGATTTAACGTAGTGTTAATCAATTCGTCCAACGTTTTGTCTTCAAATAAACTTCAAACGTTAACTGCAAAATCACCAAATTTAATTTTGGGGCACCAAACATCAAGATATTTTTCTTGCTTTTCCCCATTCAGATAGTTAACAAAAGTGTTTTGACTCCAGAATGAAAGCCTTTTATTTAATAATAAAATTGATAATTGTTGATCACCTTCGAGTCAACCATCATCCCACTTTCCTGCCGGATACCAAACTGTACCTTACTGAGACTATGGAACTTATTCAACCATCTCATTTTTGGTCTACCCCTAGGTCACCTGCCAGTTGGCTCGGCTTAAAAAATCTTTCTTGCGATTCTTTCCTTTGACATTATAATCACATGTCTACAGTACCAGAGCTGTAACTTCTCAGTGCAGAAAAGCAACGGCTCGACTTGGAGAAACTCTCTGATCTCCCAACTACACCCCATATCGAATAATGCTACTAGAGCTGTCACCTTTCAATGTCGAGAAATAACGGCTTGACCTGGAGAGACTCCCTGATCTCCCAGCTACACACCGTGTCGAATGCAGAGACCCTTCAGAGGAACCCCATTTCATTTGTATTCAATCGTTTCTATAAATGATTATTCTCCAAAGCAAACATTTATAAAAGTAGGTAATTTATTAATTTTCTCTTATTTTTCTCGGGAAACCTGGACGGTTTGCCGCAGATAACTAAAGCATTTTGATTAGTGATATCAACTTTCATTGCTTCCACTGCCAACTAAAGCTTGCATAATACTGGTTTCAAAAATTGGCACAAGGCCAGCAATTTCGGAGTCGGGGTAAGTCGATTGCATCAACCCCAGTCTTCAACTGGTACTTATTTTATCGTTCCCTGAAGTATGAAAGGTAAAGACAACCTCGCCAGAATTTAAACTCAGAATATAGCAACGGACGAAATGCTGCTAAGCATTTTGTCCGGCGCGCTAACGATTTTACTACCTCGACGCTTTAAGCTTGCATAATATTAACAATGCTTTCTACTATAGGCACAAACCATGAAATGTTTTGGACAGGAGTTGGTCAATTACATCGACCACGATACTCAATTAGATCTTATTTTATCGACCCTGAAAGGGATGAAAAGTAAAGTCGACCTCGGTGGCATTTGAACACAGAAGGTAAAGGACCGGAAGAGATGCCGCAAAACATTGTGCCGGGAGCTGTAACGATTCTTTGCAGTTCGCCACCTTAGAGTACAATGAAATATTGGTTTCAAATGTTGGCACAAGGCCAGCAAGTTCGGGGGAGGAAGTTAGTCGATTAAATCGACTCCACTATTCAACTGGTATTTATTTTGTTGATCCCTTCAGCGGAATTTGAACACAGAACATAAAGAAATGCCGCCGCATAGCATTTTGCTGTAACGACTCTGCCAGCTTCGTCACCTTAGTGCACAATGAAATATTATCACTTGATTCTGCAACAATGCTATCATATTAATTCAACAATTTGCACTTCTTCTTTCATTCATAGAATCACAGTTGGCGCCGAGTTGATAAACTATCAAAGTATAAAAGTGCAGGCATAGCTGTATGGTTCTTAAGAAGTTCTTTTCGAAAGCACGTGGTTTGCGGTTCAGTCTCACTTCGCAAGTGTCTTCTAATACCACTCCGAGGCCGACCAATGCATTGTGAGTGAATTTGGTATATGGAAACTGTATGAAAGCTCGTCGTATATACATGCACATGCATGTGTGTGTATGCGCCTTTGTGTTTACGGCCACACCACTTGATAATTGGTGTCGGTTTGTTTGCGTTCGTGTTAGACAGCAGTTCGGCACAAGCGTCCGACTTAACAAGAATAAATACAGAGTCGATTTGTCCGATTGCAGCCTTTAAGAGGGAGCCCTTCGCCAAGGCTAACCTCAACTACCAACAGCCACAACAATAATATAATCAAATTTCTCTGCTTCGAACCAGATACGTACGTGTTTCCATACATTGAAAATAGCCTCGAATGAGTAATTCGCTGATTTAGTTAAATTCGATCGTATCAAAACACAAACATTATATCCTAACTTCACACGAACACAGTTAAAATCACTCACTCCGTTATCTAACGATCGCTTAAATCGTGTGATTTTTCATGCCATTTCATAGTAGTTAATTACATTCTTTACATAACGAAGACTAAAACCACAGACATCAAGTTTCCTCTTCGTAACTAAAAAATATTCCAGTGTTTTATAGACACTATATATAAAGCTCAAACATATATATATATACATATAATTATACACCAGCACAGACACAGACAGCTAAGGAAACAGACTTACAAATATATCATCCTATTTGACTGGCAAGCCTCCAGTCATGAAAACTCTTTAATCATTAACTATTTAGCACAGAACACACACATCTCTCAAAGTTATCCCCCTCCTTCTCTGTTTACATCTCTGTCAATGTGTATGAGTAAGAATGTGTGTGTATGTATGTATGCATACGCATGTATATTTGTATAAATGTGTGTATGTACACATACGCGCGTGCGCACACACACATGCGAGTACGAGCGAATAAGCAAACGAAAGATAGGGGCGCTTGAATATTTCCACATAGAAGGCATTTAAAAATTTCTTTTAAATTCCTTCTACTCTGACTCCGAAAATTTAATGATGTGGATATATATATATATATATATATATATATATATATATATATATATATACTAGCTGGTGTACCCGGTAATTTCCGGGGGAAAAGATGTTCTATTGAAACGCCTTATTACTCTAATATAAGAAAGCAATTTCGTTATAACGGACACAAAAGGTGTATTTTCCGTCACGAAAAAGTACATAATACTGTCAGGTGGAGGAGGGAGAGATTATTGGAGGTTGGCGAGAGAGGTTTTCGGAGGTTGGCGAGAGGCAAAGACATTATTCTGCTTAGCGAAGGCATCTGGGAAATGGATAACTGTTGTCGTTCACAGAAAAACTATTGTTTTACCGTGAGAAAAGCGCTGTTGAAGTGTTAAGTGAAATTTGGCAATCGAGGATCGAATCCACGCTATGCCTGCATGAAGCCACTACAAGTACGGTGTGGAATAAAAAATTTATCTACTGTCATGGAAAAAATGTAATTGTAAAAATGCAGAATTATCGGAGTAATAGGAAGTCAGAAAAGTATGTATGTACAGAAATGTATGAATGAAGTCTTTAAGATTCAAATTAAGGAAATGCAATAATAATGCTTAGCAGTTCAAAACTGAGTAGTGAAATGCAGAATTAAATTGGCTGATCGTGAGAATCAAATATTGATCACTTCGCTAAAATCTGCAGGTGGTATGGGTTATTTCCCTTGGGTTTAAATAAAATACTAGTAATATGTAGTAGATAGAAGGATCCATTGGAAGGGCCCTATTATCGATCTTTTTCAACAGTCTAAATATGTCATGAGGCTTCCAGACATGAGTTCTGCTCACGTGTCAAATAAAGTATAAAAGTGATATTGTCTGCAAAAATTAGAAATAGGACACACAAAAAAAAAATCAATATTGAAAGTAATCGAACATAAACAATGAAATGAGTAATTTCCCTTGAGTGTTTAAAAAATATTGTACAGGTGCTATGGATTATTTCTCTTGGGTGTTTAAAAAAAAATAGTTATATAAGGTAGATATAAAGGCCTCTCCAGGGGCCGTATTATCGATTTTTCAACAATCTAAGTATGTCACGAGGTTTTCAGATATGAGTTCTACTCACGTGTCAAGATTCATGAAAATCAATAAAACGATGTAAGAGGAGTTAGCTAACAACGCCACAAACAAACACACCGCTTTTCCACATATGTTGTAGATATTCTGCGTTTCATAGCTATAGATATGTGACAATTTATGTTTGAGAGTTTATGTTTGTATTTGTATTTTGTAACAATAAGTAGGTGTGTAGATGATAATGGACATATTGCGCAAATATTTGGCCTCTGCTTTTTGTCTATAATTTCTCCAGCAGCGTTTATGGTTTTAACACTGTTGGCACCGTGAGATTGATGATACTGCCAAGGTGTCGAAACTATAATGATATCTGTTAGGTTGCTAACGATGGAATGTGTACGTTTGATGTGCTTATTGCTTTGTGCGTCTGTGTGTGAATGTGTGTGTGTGTTGTTGACTGAAACGTTGGTTTCCTGCATTTTCGTAGTTTTAAGTTTCTAGGTTTAATGGTGGTTTTGTTGCATCCAATAGGCCCCTGGATGTCTGTGTGGTTAAGAAGTTTGCATTGCAACCAAATGGTTTCAGTTTTACATCCACTACAAGTGACTTTGGGCAAGCGTCTTCTACCATAACGCCAGAGCGACTAATGACTTGTAAGTGAATTTGGCAGACGGAAACTGTGTGGAAGCCCTACATATGTGCATGTGTCTTTGTGCTTGTTTTTGTATCCCGCACTGCTTCACAGCAAGTGTTGGCTTGTTTATGTTCCCATAACATAGCAGTTTGGTAAAAGAGACACCGATAGAATATAAGTACTAGGCTTTAAGATAAGTACTGAGATCGATTTGTTCAACTAAGCCTTTCAAGTCGGTGCTCCAGCGTGGTCGCAACCCAGTAAGTGAAACCATTAAAAGACACTCACATTTGTTAAGTTATTATTTCAGAAGTAAGATGTTGGCTCTAACTGAATATTTACCAGCCATGCCATCAGGCAAAAGATCTACATCTTATGAGGGTGTTTTTATTGAAATGAATGAAATAAAAAACAGATATTGTGTCATGAAAAAATTGTCTTTTTACAGCTCTATATTTTTACCCGAGATTACGAAAAAGTTTTTCTCTGGTTTTATATAAAGGTTGCTAGTAAATAAATAATGGTTTCCAATTTTGGCACAAGGTTAATAATTTCAAGAGGAGTGGGGTATAATCGATGCTGGTACATTTTGTTATCGAAAACGGAGGGATGGAAGGTAAAGTTGTTGATCTGGGCGGAATTTGAACTCAGAACGTAAAGAGCCGGAAGGAAATAGATGATGAATAATCAAAGAAAATCCATTGAACTAAAAACCCAACCCCACAAAATGCTGGAATTCCTGCCGACTCATCTGACATTTCCCCTTTCTCACACACAAAGAAAACTGAAAATATTTTACTTGGCCATTGGCATGGCGCTGCTGAAGCTAGTCACGTGCTAATGTCGTTTAGCTGATGTTTCATTTTTTTTTTTCAGTTACCATTATAATTTGGTGTATTCAGCTCACGATCGTAGTAACATCGTGAGTTCAGTTCCCGGCGACGAGTTGTGTCCTTGTGCGAGACACTATTTCACTTTGCTCCAGTCCACTCAACTGGCACAAATGAATTGTACCTCTATTTCCAAGGGGCAGCCTTATCACATTTTGTGTCTCTCTGAGAACTTATGTCAAGTGTACGCGTATCTGTGGAGTGCTGAGCCATTTGCATGTTAATTTCACGAGCAGACTGTTCTATCGATCACATCAGCTCTTATACTGCCGTAACCGACAGAGTACCAGTCACCATTTAATTTGGACATTTGTAATCTGCGTTTGCCGTTGAAGTTTTTACTCAAGAATGATGGATCAGGTATTTTTGTCGCACTATTTGAGATGAGAACATCTTTCTTTCCGCCTTGTCTACCATCAACGGCTCAGAAGAAAAAATTGTATGGTTTACGTTCATTTTCTCCATAGCTCTATATTTTTACGTTAGATTGTGAGAGAGTTTGCTTCTGATTTGAAATAAAAAGCTGTGAAAAAACAGCTTTTAAAAAAAATTCCTTAAGCTAGTAAAATAACAAAAACAAAAAGAACTCTGAAAGCTGAACCTCCCGCCAACTCTTCCGGCATTTCCCCTTCTCAGACACCGAAAGAAAGCTGTCATTTATTCAGTGAATATACTAAATATTTGAACTGAGAGCCTGTCTGTCTTTCCCACTTCTTTCTCTACCACTACCATCACTACGACCACCAGTAGCAGCATGTAAAAGTTGGCGGTTTCAGATTAGTGTGTCCTTGGATTCTGCTCCTTATAAAGAAACAGAACAAGACAGAGAGAGAGAGAGAGAGAGAGAGATAGAGAGAAGAAAGGAAACCAGTGAGTGAATGGATAATTTAAATATAGATATTGTGAAGATATAGTGAAGTAAATATGTTACTTAAGATAATTTACTTTGCTGTTTGTGTTGGTGTCAGCGAGAGGGGGTGGGAAAGAGACGGCACATTTACATCGCATTTTCTCTCATTTCTCCTTCCACCAAACGACGAAAAAAATAT
>NC_142953.1:26453609-26466109 GCF_046866305.1 Octopus bimaculoides
TGTAAATGCATCATGTAGTGAAGTTAGCGGAAAGAGATGGTGCGGCAAACGAGGTATCTCCTGGTTGGGAACATACCCGAGAAACTTACCAAGGAGAAAATAACAGAACACTTCAAGAAGTAAGTATTTTCCCCCCTTCAGCATATATATATATATACCTGTAATGTGTATATATATACACATTTATATATGTGTCTATGTATGTTATGTATATATATGTAAGGAAAAAAAAATTACTGCCATGTTACAAAAACAATATAGACATTATTGTTATTATTATTTGTTATCCATCTCAATATGTATTGATATATATATATATATATACACCTATTTATGTATGTATACTAATCAAGCTTTCCGCTTTTTATATTGCCCTACAAAAATACCTCGAGTGTATATACACACACACATGTATACAAAGTGTATGTATATGTTTGTAAGCATATGTATATATAGTGTATGTGTATATATATATATAAATGTATGTGTATATGTAGATGTATGTGTATATATATATATATATACCTTGAGTGTATATACACACACATGTATACAAAGTGTATGTATGTAAGCATATGTATATATATATATAGTGTATGTATATATGTATAAATGTATGTATATATGCAGACGTATGTAGATGTATGTGTATATATATATATACCTTGAGTGTATATACACACATGTATACAAAGTGTATGTATATATGTATGTAAGCATATGTATATAAAGGATATATATATAAATGTATGTATATATGTAGATGTATGTGTATATAAATATATACATACATACACTTGTGTGTGTATATATCTGTATGTTTGTTTTCATGTCAAGTTATAAGCAGTTTTACATTAACCTGAAAGTATTGAGTAATATTACTCAATACTTTCCTCTGGAGTACATATTATTATCGAACAAGAATAGCGTTGACTGTGACTTCGAAGTTTCGGCCTGCTTAGGCTCCCTTCATCCTGTATATCTGTGTCCCCTGTCTGCTTTCTTAGTTATAGATTCACAATCCCTTTAAGTCGGTCCATTGTTGTTATTGTTATTAATTAACGTTAATTAAGATATCTTTTTTAGGTTTTTTTTTGTTTTAATTACTTCTTCCTTAATTAACATCATTTCTTACTGCAATCATATGTGTATATAAATATACATGCCCATACGTGTATAATTTTGTATTTACACCATATATACCTCTCCAAACTGAATATACATACGTATATTTACATCATATATACCTCTGCTAACGAAACTTACAGAAATATCTGTATAGACGTGGTATATATATATACATACATATATATATACACATGTAAGTCTGGTATATGTATTTACACACCATCTACACCCTCTGGTAACTTAATATATTCGTGTATATATTTACACATCTCTGTCAGCTAAATATACATGCATATATGTATATAGGTTTGGTATATAATATTTACACATCATATACACTCCTGCCATATATGTTTGGTATATATATATATATATATATATATATATATATATATATATATATATATTTGCACACCACACACTCCGCTGCCAACTAAATATAACTATATATTTATAGCATATACACTCTTTGAAATTTGAACATGCATATATATTTATAGCATATACACTCCCACCAACTGAACATGCATATATATTTACGACATATACCCCTGTGAACGAAACCTATTAATTTCTATTATATATACCTACCCTAGACAGCTTCCTCAAATGCTAAATATACACACCCCTACGTTTCTGTAGGGTGTCCATTATATATATATATATATATATATATATATATATATACACACACACAGATATATAACAGCCACCCAGCTAAAGTACCTTCTACGATGGTTTTTGTCTTCTGTATGTATGAAATCTGTTATATTTAAGATAAAGGGATGGCTGTGATGTTCATGCCTTTCCCAAGGACAGCCTAAAGTGAACTATACACGTGTGGTGTATGTGTATGTGTGTTTAACAAGACATAGGTGATATATTAATCGTTGTGTGTGTATAATGTAGTTTATATCACAAGTGAATGCATTTATATTATATATACACGCGTATATATGTGTATATATAACAACACTTTCTATTGAAAATATGGAGTTTGCTTGTTTTGAATTTTGGTGGGAATCTGTTTTTTTTTTGTATTTGTGTGTATGTATATGTATGTATGTGTGTGTAAATATATATTTATATGTATGTGTGTGTGTGTGTGTGTGTGTGTATTACACACGTGTGTAGTATGTATATATACAACACGCTCACATATGTATGTGTGTGTATAGTTATAAATGTGCATAGAGTACCAGTCGTTTATGGTAGTGACCTTCTGCATACAGTAGCCCTTTAAGTACCATTTTGTAATAAGATATTTGCCAATGCTTTACTATATATATATATATATATATATATATATATATATATATATATAGATAGATAGATATAGATATATAGATAGTTATAGATATATGTATTTTTAAACAACTATGTTATTGACAGTAACTTCGAAGTTTCGGCCAGTTGAGCCATCGTCATAGTTTGTAACAGAACACCTGCCCGTAACTGACCTCTGGTACTATGTACTATGAGGGGTACCTTGGTACCTATAATATAGGTACTAGCTACCCCTCGTATAGAATACGTTTATGGCAGAGCCCACTTCTGCTCTATAGTATATAGTATCCTGATGTAGAAGACCCCTGTCGGTTCTATTAGTATACAGTATGAGTTAGTGTTAGACTCTCTTGGTTCTATAGTTCTATAGTATCTTGCCTGTTTGACCTTTGTCTTTTGCCAACTCTGTGGCGTACAATCCCAGTTGAGGAAGTGAACCCAACCTCCTCAGGTTTAGAGGGGTCAGTCAGGAAGTAACTTTTGTCTCTTTGTTCACTGAAAATATTATTTCGACAAACCGGGATGGAAAACAGTGTGTGTTTGTGTATTTATATATGTATGTGTGCATATTATATATACACGCACACACAATTCTATATTGCATATGCATTCACTAATAAAATTATTGTATGTATGTGTTTACATACATATGGCAGTGTTATGAAACAATGCACACACATATACAATAATGAATATGTATTTATATTTGTAATATATATATATATGTAATAATCAGGTTTTCCCACTTCTAATTCATTTCCAGCCACGTTTTATTTTCCTGTTCCCCAGTCTTCTAATTCCATTCAGTGTTATAAACATTCAATCCCTTCTAGTTTTATTGTTTATAACCAACAAACGACGGTCAAATATGTCCCTTATTTCTACAGCTTTTGGTCAGTCACGTCGGCCTTTAGAGGCCATGTGTAAAGGTAGGGAGACATTGATGGCGGTAGGGAGATGAGAAAGACTTTTCAGTTTAGTCCTACCCCGGGTATAATTGTTGTCGGGAGTGTAGCATGTGCCCTACGGCACACACACATACATGTACTGGCCAAGTGAGCTACCCCAGACCTTCTTTTTCTGTCATCTGGCTTCATATATGGGACATGTCACATGCAAATATATATATATATATATATATATATATATATTTGTGTGTGTACGTGTGTGCCCAGAGCTAGATTTCATATACACTCGCGTTATATGGTTAACTTGTTTTAATAACAAAAAATGTTACTATTAAATGGTGTTGTATATACAATACACACTCATATCTATGTACTGTGTGCGTATAAGTTCTGTGTGGTCATTAAAACATATTGTATAGCCATCATATTACTGTCCGAAATGTGTGTGTGTGTGTATATATATATACATAGACATGTGGATGTGTGTATATATATACATATGTGGAATGTCTGTCCTCTCTGCATTCAATAACCCGCCATCATTAAACCCAGTCCAGACTCCCTAAATACTTTATTGGGCAATTTTTACGTTCTAACCCAGTATAAAAACCTCCAAGGCCTTCATTTACCTAATGAACTACAACAAAACTACATCGTGTGGCCTAATATATTACCCACGTCGACATGTTTCATGTCTCTCTGTCTCCTCCATAATATATATATATATATTTTTTGCTCTCTCATATATATATATATATATATATATATATATATATATATATTGAGAGAGAGCAGTATGTATAGAAATATACCACAATATATATGTCTGCTGATTTTGGATGAATCATGTAAACTTTTCCATGAAACATGTTGCTTATGTAAACATTGGCTAGTATCCTAGACATAATGAATTGATGTATTATGTATAGATCTGTGAGTGTGTACATTGGTGCATGTATATTTGTGTAAGTATTGTATGTATAAATTGATTGCCTGAATGTGAATGTGTGTGAATTGATTATGTATATGTGCATGTGTCAATTGATGTATGTGTGTATGAATTCGTGTGTGTATATATATATATATATATATATGTGTGTGTGTGTGTTAATTGATGCGTGTATATGTGAATGTATATGAATTGATATAGACGTGTGTATATATGTGTGTGTGTGTGTGTGTGTGTTGATCGATGCGTGTATATATGTGAATGTATATGAATTGATATAAACCTGTGTGAATATGTCCGATTTTGTTTGGATGTATGTGTATTACAATTTATTTATGTGTCTGTATAACCCTGTTTTTAATTGTACACACTGATGTGTATATATTAATGCACGCATGTTTTGAAGTGACCTGTTTATAAGTCCTTCAACATCAGCATGTATATGTGTATATATTTATATATACACGTGTCTCAATGAATATTATATGTCTGAGGTAATGCCAGGAAACAGGCCATCTGCCCTTCTACAAGCTACACAAATCCAAGATGGATTGATTCTTCATCTCAAAATCATTTTTAAAAATGGCCTCATTTCACTCCGAATATTGTAGCAAAGAAACACATGCTGTGCGATTATTTCTGTATATTATATGTTATAATTTATATTTGGATAGATGCACGTGTTTCCTCCCTTCATATACACCTCTCTCTGCCTGTATGTGTGTATACATACATATATATATATATATACATACATCCATGTGTTTAATACATCGCGCTCCATTACTCCATTAAACGCTACATAATTTATAGTATACCTGTATATACATGTGTGCGTATAGAATATATTGCACATATATGGCATGTATGGAATGTCATGTATCATAATATATGAATGATATACATATATATATATACATACATACACACATATATATCAGCATACTATTTAAAATATGTATCAGATGTGGTATATATTCTCATATATGTAATACATGTAAAATATATGGCATACATAAATTGTATACTATATATACACACACACACACACACAATGTTTTTACTTCATGTGAATGAATATATTTGTACATTTGCAAATGCTGGCCGTGCCCCAGCATGACCGGGGTCCATTTAGCTGCAACTAACAAAATATAAAGAGAATTTATATATAGAAGAATCGCGCGCAAACCTAAACTCACTTATCTACTTATATCCTGTACATATACACACAAATTAATACATATGTGTATATATACGTATGTATATATATATATGTATTTAATATTATATGTATATTTGTGTCTGCTTTCTGTCTCTTGTGTACCCCTGCCCTCCTTTTTAAGGTCAGCCATCATGTCTCTTTCTCTCTCTCTCTTCTCCTTGGTACATATTCAACACCCACTCCTTTCAATGTCTATCAGAGCTGGGCTCTCCTTAGAATAGCTTACTTTACTGTCTTTGGCTGTATGGAACAGTGTCTGCCCTAGGATTTATTTCATTAATAAGTTCACACACACACACACATCTGCCTACCTATCTATTTACCTATCTAACTTATCTACCTACCTATCTATCTATCTACCTTATCTTTCTATCTATCTTTCTATCCATCTATTATCTATCTATCTATCTACCTTATCTTTCTATCTATCTATCTATCTGCCAATCTATCTATCTATCTACCTTATCTTTCTATCTATCTATCTACCAATCTATCTATCTATCTATCTATCTACCTTATCTTTCTGCCAATCTATCTATCTATCTATCTATCTATCTATCTATCTATCTATCTATCTATCTATCTATCTATCTATCTATCTACCTTATCTTTCTATCTATCTATCTTTCTATCCATCTATTATCTATCTATCTATCTACCTTATCTTTCTATCTATCTATCTATCTGCCAATCTATCTATCTATCTACCTTATCTTTCTGCCAATCTATCTATCTATCTATCTATCTATCTATCTATCTATCTATCTGCCTATGTATGTATGTGTGTGTGTGTGTATTATTGCGACTGTACAAGGCCTGTGTATATATCTGTGTGCACGTATATGTATAATATAATACTATACATACTTTTATGTAGATGTGTAATATACGCGCGCTCACGCAAGTCAGGGAATTATGAGCACCTTTGTTTAATACACACTGGTACAAATGCATGATATATTTATACACACACAATGTATTCAGTATTCATGCAGACACTTAAAAGTATAGTTGTGTGTGTATGTGTGTATATATATGTTTGTGTGTGTGTTTGTGGGTATATATATGTTTGTGTTTATATATGTATATTTGTGTGTATATATGTATGTATATATGTATGTATATGTTTGTGTGTGTGTATATATATATGTATGTTTGTGTTTGTGTGTATATATATATGTATGTTTGTGTTTGTGTGTATATATATATGTATATTTGCGTTTGTATATATATATATATACATACACAAATACATACATATATACACACACAAAACATACGTGTGTATATATATATATATACACACACGTATGTTTTGTGTGTGTATATATGTATGTATTTGTGTATGTATATATGTATATGTTTGTATATATATGTATGTTTATGTATATATCTGTATATAATATCCACAAATATGTTGAGTAAGTCTGAAAGAAGTGCCAGTGTGAGTGAGTTTGTAGTTTTGTTTTATTGAACGCCATTGCTTGAGGCTGTTTAGATGAGTTTCAGAAATGAAATGGTCTGAAATTTTTGTCGCTGCCTAATCATTGCATATCTGCTGTGTTTATATAAATCTATATTCCCACCTAATGTTTATCAACAGAAATCAACTGGTTTTTCTCTTCGCCCACATCATAACCTGCTCACTCACTCACTCTTTCAATATGTTTTTTTTCCCTCCATAACAGCGTTTTTAGCGGCTCCACTTCAATTTACATTAACCATTAGTGGCTGGCAGGTGTGTATATATGTATATATATGTGTATGCATAATATGTTTGTGCATGTAAATGAGAATATAAAGGCGAATTATATGTGTATAATTGTATGCATATGGATGTGTATACATGTGATGTATGTGTACGTATATATGTACATGTGTGAGTGTATGTATTTATGCGTGTATAGCTAGTATAAGGGTGAATATGTGTATAATTGTTTGTATATATACATATGATAGTGTGTGTATGTAAATGTTTGAGTATATAAGGGCGAATATATGTGAATAACTGCATATGTAATGTATGTATATGTGTGTATATATATGTATGTATATGTACGCATAATTGTGGATTATTAATACATATATATATATACATATATATATACGTGTACACACACGCACACACATAAGGAAATGAAAATAATAAACAGGCTCCCTTCATCATGCGAACAACATATACATAACATAATGAACGTGTGTATATGTATATATATATATATATATATATATATATATATACGTGTGTATGAGTGTGTTAGATGTTAAAAGTACAGGCTCTGATCTGTATCTAGTGCGAATAGAACATGCTCTATTCAACACTATATGCAGCATAGAAGCATGTGTACATGCATGTGCATTTCACGCTTATGTATCTATACATATGTACGACTACATAGGTGTGTGCATTTGTATGTTTCTCTCTCTCATACACACACACTCACACACATATATATATATATATATATATATATATATACACGGTGGTGCATCAGCATGGCCGCAGCTCTGAGCTGAAACTTTGAAATGAAAAAAAAAAAATATATATATATATATAATACATATACATGCATGTGTGCACACACAGAGGATATGATGAGAACAGGGAGGGACCTCATCTACATATTCTAAGCTTCTAAATCTAAGGATACATGAACTGGGGCATGCATCTTTTTTGGGGTTTTACGAAGTGTATTGACCCTCCGAATTGCCACAAGAAATCTTTATTATAAGTCGGGCCGACTTACCTAAAGGTTTGCTAATTATGAGTGTTGCTGAGAGAAACATGCTTTGTGCTATTAAAATGTTTTCTACTGCCTCATATTTTTTTCCTGCCTATAATTTTAGCTAGCCTAGTTTATGAGCAAGCAGTTGTGTGAGAAAGTGGGATGCTGCTTTTAGTGTCATTTCAGCTGAAGTAGTGGATACACACACACACTACACCACACACACTACACCACACACACACACACACACACACAAACACAGCCAGTTTGTCAGCAGAAATATTGTGTAACAATGATGCTATTTTTCGTATTTTTTTCCTTTACTTCTGAAGTGGTTCCCAGTTCCTGCAAAATAATTCCTTCTTTTGTCGTAGTTTTCGAACGATTTAATTTTGGGATGGAAAAATCTTCTTCCACGTCCCCCACGACCTTACCTACACACGTACAGCTCATAGCTACACAGTGTAGCCTGATGTGTGTATGTGTAGTACTTACATGATTATATTGGTGAGCATCTTTACATAGTTCAATTCTGGAAACCAGTCACCAATAACTTGCTTTACTTCATTGTAGTGCGTAGTTTTTTTGGATGTGAAAGCTTTATCAGCAAACCTGACTGTGTGTGTGTGTATAATGTTTTTGAGACACTCTTCTGTGCATGTAATATATCACACTCATACTTTGTGTGTGTATATATAAACGTATGATACATATGTATGTATTAAGTTGTAGATATTTATGTGTATGTGTGTAATATATTATGTACTCATCTGATGTGCGTGCGGGGGACATGGTTGTGTCAGTACAAGGTTACTTTCTAAACGTATGGTTTCGAGATGACATAGGTCTATAAAAGAATAAACTTGCCCACGATACCATGCAGTGAGCACCTTGGGCAAGTGTCTCCCACTATAGTCCCATATCAACAAATACCTCATGCGTAGAATTGGTGGATGGAAACTTTGTGGAAGCCTGTTGTGTGTGTGTGTGTGTGTATCTGCAAATGTTTACAGTTTGTCTCGTCTCATGAGACCTTGTGGCAAAACAGTGACAATATGTTCACATTCCCTGTTTACAAAATGTAAGCTATTCACTTTCCAAGACAATCTGAAAAAGAAAAAAAAAAAAGAAGTCCCTTAGTTCAAAAACGGCAATTGGTTAGCAACAAAGGGAGTATCTGGCTGTAGACTAATGTCTCAGTGATAAGTTTTTGTCTGATCCACACTGACCTGGAGAAGCAAATGTAAATTGAATGAAAATATAGATCTGCAAGCAAAGAGATGTGCATTGCAACCACATGGCACCTTTGGTAAGTGTCATCTACAGTCCTCAACCTACCAAATCCTTGTGAGTGGACTTTCTTGGTGAACACTGAAAGAAACCCAATGTATATTTTTTTTTTGTGTGTATGTGGGTTTATGATTTCACATAACAGCAATTGTAAACAAACATCACTTTCATCATGTCAGTGGTGTAGTTTGCAGTCTTCGATTAAATGTGTCCAACATATCCAAATGACTGGGGAGGGGGAAATATTACATGAATTAACATGAAATTTTGACGAACACTTTTAATTTAGATCACTTTAAAACAGGAAGTTTGTATCTTGGGACCAAGAGTGATATCTGAGGTGGGTTGGTATCAAAAGGGCTAAATTGGTTTGTTTAGCAATAACTTTTAGGCATGAGAAAATTCAAAATATATGCTCACTTGCTCTCTCTCTCTCTCTCATAGTATAATTATAAGTTTTATTGTTCTACAAGTATCTTTAAATTATTTGGGGAAAATTTTTTTTAGCTTGGTCTTTGGCTTTCTGACTACAACTGACATGGATAGAAAATAGTGTTGAGGGGTCCATTCTTGTATGTCTTCATTTGGTTGTTTTAAGTGTTTTAATCATGAGCAAAGACGAATTTTATTATGTTTGTGTTTCAGACAGGATGTTTCCAGAAGAGAATATCTGTTGTCAACTGAAGTAGCAATGCTTTATGATTTATATTTATTGTTCATGAAACAGTTTTATTGTTAAACGAATTGTTATTTAATACTCTTGGAGACTTGCGAAAGATTTCAAATATTAATACGTATTGATAAATCTAGTGCAGGATTGCTGCAACTTTATTATTTATTGGTTTTCGCAGTGATAGCCTGATTAGCAATTGCATTCCACTTCTGGAGTAATTCGGTCTTCCTTCATGTCTGTACTGTTGATATTTTAATATTGGGACACGTGGGTGGGTGCTTGGCTAAAGTAGCTCTGATGTGTGTTTTGTTGGTAAATCTCTCTTCATATAGGAGCTATGAAATGAGTTGTTTTGTGTATTCAATTAACTTCGTTTTGAGAAAAACTAATGAAGTAGTTGAGAAATATTTCTGGTGTGATTAAATGAAGTCTCTTTGTCATCAGCAGTGATCTGTGAGCAACTCTAGCAATTAAATAATTAACATATTTTGTCCCTATTTCAATATTTGTCACTATTATTTTTTCCTTTTTTTAAAATTGTTTTGTTTCAGTTGTCATTGTTGTCTATTTTTTTTTTAATGAAAACCTTGTGTAAATCTAAATTTTTGTTGTTTAAATATTTTTTTTCCTTTCAAATTTTGATAGTTTAAAAAAAAATTCTTTTAATTTTCATTGGTAAACTTTGTTTTTCTCCATATTTCTGTTTCCTTTTGTGGTATTTTTGGAGATATGATTTTGGCAATGCTTGTGGATTTATAGTAGCAATATCTTCCTGGATGCTACCTTTTGGATATTGCTGTTAGAATATTTGCCGGAAACTACAACACAATGTCCACTTGGTAATATATATATATTTATATATATAAGTAATATACTCATATATGTATATATACACACACACATACACACCTACCCCCCTTCTCACTTTGAGGAATACCTTTATGAAATGGGTAATGTCCTAATTCCCAGAATACATAAAAGAAATGGAATAACCGATATAGTTGGAAGATGAGGATTTTGTGTCTAAAGAATACCAACAGGAAGATGTTTTTTTCTCCCCCACACAACACTCACGGCGCCTAATTTATTTATGGAATATTATATAACCTAATAATTTGTGACATTTTTAGAAATATAGTCTGAAAGAGCTGTGGAGTTATTATATTTATGATGCAAATCTGGCAATGGAATTTTACTCAGAGGCCACTGGAAGTAAACTTTTCACCATAATCTTTGAAAAAAACCATTTCTGCTGCTGTTGAACCATTTAAGTGATTATAAAATCTGGAGTAACTTACCATCAACTTCATTGTGGAATACAACAATCCTTTTTCATTGGACTTACCGTTTCTCACAGATTCTGGAACTGAATGGAGTATTTTCTTGGTTCTCTCCCCCACCCCATGGAGTCATGCAATTTATAAATGGAGCTACCTGCCTGTAGGAGTATTCATTATTAACTGGATTTTACTGACCACCTATTTACAAAGGATTTTACTCTATGGAAGCCTGCTGCCCTACCTACCTACCTACCTACCTACCTATCACCTCATTACTCACTGCACTGTTAGATCAAGACATGCCATTATTCTTTCTCTTTCTCTCTTTCTCTCTCTCTCTCTCTCTTTCTCTCTCTCTCTCTCTCTCTCTCTCTCTTCTAATATTTCACTATTGTACCATTCCTATTAAATATGCTACTTTCTAGACACTTCTTTTGACGCCAGATTGAATTTCACTTGGTTTCTAACTCAGCTTGGTCCAGTTATTTTTTTTCCTCTTCTCATTCTTTCACACCTTGACGAAGACAGTTCTTAACTAATAATTAATCTTCATCACATTATCATCCATTCACTAGACATTTTGTTTTTTAAGTTTTCTCTAATTAAATTTTTGAAGCTTTTTTTCCCTACATTTGGAGTTGTTTTTTTTTTTTTTTTTTTTTTTTCCTTTTATGTTATTTTAATCTTCTGATGAGTTTTTTTCATAAAACTATCCCTTTACTGTTACACACAACAGTCATTGCTGGATAACAAACCACAAGGTTTACATTTATGTACAAAATAATGAAAATCAGCATTTGATTATAATACTAATTCTTTCTAATTTTGGTAAAAAGGGTTGGCAATTTTGAAGGGAGTGGGATAGATGATTGCATTGACCCCACTGTTCAGCTGGTACTTAAGTTATTGACCTCAAAACAATGAGAGCCTTTGAACATAGAGAGCTGGAACACATTGGTGTCCTACGCACTAACGGTTCTGCCAGCTCGATGCCTTTCTCAATAATAATAATAATGATTTCAAATTTTGACACCAGC
>NC_142953.1:26471109-26489816 GCF_046866305.1 Octopus bimaculoides
ATATGATGAGTACATGTGCTCTTAAATACGTGTGTGTATGCATTTGAGATATATATAGGTTGTTGATTTAATAGTCAAGAAATGTGTGTATTACACACACGCACTTAAAGAACCAATCTGTTTTGTTAAGTCAGGCACTCCTTGAAGCCAATTATATTTCATCCTTTTGTCAATATTATTTCCTCAGTTTTAATTGTTTGTAAGAATTAAGGACTGGTCTGCCTAAGTAGGTCAGTTACTTTTGAAACAAACTTTCTTAATAATTCTGGGATGAGATTTTGAGACTCTCCTTATATTTGGTATGTTGACTTATTACTATGAACAGGAGTAGATAGAGAGTTTGGGAAATTTTACATCTTGCTGTTTCTATTGGTTTATCAGAATTGCATGTGAGTTATACAAGATGTTCTGAAATATTTCTTCCTACTAAAGGCAGAAAGTCTGAAGTTCAGGGGAAGGAGAAAATGAATTCCTCAGTGCTCAACTGATACATTATTTTATCCAAGCTGAAAGTATGAAAGGCTATGTCTACCTCAGCAGAACCTGAACTTAGAACGTAAAGAGCCAAAAGAAATGCTGTTAGGCATTTTGTCCAACATGCTAACATTTCTGCTAGATCGATGCGGATAACAGTTTTGATTTTATTAGATAACTGTTGGAGAAGAACTGCTTGGTTGTATTTTTGATGGAAAGTAATGATGACAAAATAATAAATTATGTGAAACTGTTTTGGTTTGCCATATCTGTGAAATAAGGAAATGGCGTCTTGCTCTTTAACATCTGTTTTTCTATACACTTTACCATTATTAAGCTCTGGTTTCGAACATAAATTGACCAAATTTTCTGAGGTAGAGTTTTCTTTATAGCTGGATGCACTTCTTGTCACTATCCTTTGCCTGTTGTTTCTTAACATGCGAGTGTGTCTATTGAATCCTTTGAGCATGGGCAGCACAATGGCTAGACAAGTTTCTGGCACAAGATTGCGAATGGACATTTTGTACAGTGGTGGTGTTTGTTTACGGTATGTGCATAATGTCAAAACAAGGACACACACACGATAGGCTTCTTTTTCAGTTTTCACATAAACTAATCCACTCACAAAGCTTTGGTCAGCCTGGGGCTATAGCATATAATAGTGGCATGAGCTACTGCTCAATGGGAATTGACATAAATATATACACAAATTACAGTAATTTGTTCTTTAACCACCATTAATTACTTTTGTGAAGAAACAATTCATATCTGATATATCAATTTCTGTTCATTGATGGCAGTTCTGATCAAAGATGTTCCAGCCTTGATCTTCCTGTTTTTATTTTTTTTTTTTTGTTTTTATTTTTCTTTATTCAGGGCATCTAGAATGACATTCAATGTCCTTTTAAATGGTAGGGTTGATTTGATAGGGATTTGACATCTATTTCTTGCTTGCAAGTGTCTGCTTATCTTAAAGTTAAACCTCACCAATTGTTATCCTTCCAGCAAACATGGCTGTTTTGATCGTCTTTTCTAAGATATGTATTTGAATTTTCTTCTAGTTTTCAAGACTGAACTCCTTTTGAACTCTATATCCTATTATAATGGCACTGACCCCTTTCTCTCTCTTCGCCTACCTTAAGTGCACTTTTCCTCCTCCTTTAATGTCTATATTGTAATGATTCATGTGTATGTAACATCTTGGGCATGCACTCACACAACACGCACAATCTACATCTATACACACATGATTCATCTCTAATAAACGACACTTTAGTCAGATCTACTTGAAGCATTTTAGAACCCTCAGCAGAGGGACATCATCAAGTGTAGAGCTGACCATTATTACACTTGGAATATCATGTTTTTAGAAGAGCTTTCTGCTTGCTGATTTGTATGTCAACAAAATGATAGCTTTGTGGTTTTCACATTAAGGATTAGCTGTAATGCAGTGAAGTTCTGGAAAGAATTGTTTGGAACTTTGTACTATCAAACCTGAAGACACAGTGGTTAACCCTTTTTTGTTAGCATATTTCTGTTGAAACACATGTTCTTTGTTTCAAATTAATTTTGAGAATAAGGAAGGATTTAGTAAAATAACTTTGTCATTAATTAAGACAGTTTGAAATCTAAATAACACATAATTTTGATGGGTGATTTTAATTTAGTGTGGAGTAAGTTTGTATACTCATTGGTTCATAATCTTTATCATATCCGTATTTCCATGTTTGCATGAGTCTGATGAAATTTGTTGAGGCAAATTTTCTACGACTGGATACCCTTCCTGTTGCCCACCCTCACCTGTTTCCAAGCAAAGTAATATTTCCTAACATCCCTACTGTCAGATGTTTTCATAGAAGATTGGAAATGAATGACACCTTGTAAGACGGTAACATTTGTTTTACAACTATTGCGTGTGTGTGCGTGTGTGTATGTGTATAAATGCACACGAGAGGCTTCTTTCCGTTTACCAAATCAACTTGCAAGGCTTTGGTTTGTCCAGAGCTATAGTGGAAGATGCTTGCTCAAAATACCACACAGCAGAATTGAACCTGAAACTGTGGTTGAGAAGCTAACCTCTTAAACAAAGCCAATATTTTATTTTTCTTTGTTTACAGTAGATCTAGAATTTAATAAAATCTATACTGTTGTGTCTGGGGAGAGTCATTTTCTTTTGGTGCCTTATAATTTAACACACTCACCGGTAAAATTTCCACTTATTTCTTATTATAATTTTCCTAAAATTTTCGTTGCGTCTTGCAACCTTTTCAATAGTCTTGACTATTGAAAAAGTTGCAAGATGCAATGAAAATATTAGAAAAATAAAAATAAGTGGAAATTTTACAGGTGTGTGTATTTAAAGGCACAAAAATAGAATGACTCTCCCCAGACACAACAGAATATGCTTCAACACACGAACTCACATACAGAATCTTGCAAACCAAATCCAAAAACGAGAAATAAAATCTAAAAAGGATTGTGAGAATGCTAAAGAGAAGAACTGAGACTGCTGCTGTTAGTGTAATGGTGAATTCTAAATTAGACTTGAAGCATTTATCTAACTTGTATGGAACAGCGAAATATGTTCTGATAACAGGAATAGCGAAATAGTGGTCAGAATGGCTGTGTTTTGTGAACCAGAGTTGTTTATTTTGTAGATAACCCTGAAATATATGTAAAGATTTCGCATCTCTAGAGATTTGATTATTTTTGTTCAACTGATTTTGTTATTCAGCGTTGCCAATGTTTCTGTACAGTTTGGCCAAAGGTGATCGACAGCTGCATTGAAAGTAGTTTATTTGCTCATGTTGTTTTCTCTTGTGTCTATTGGGAAATAGAGAGAGAGAGAGAGAGAGAGAGAGAGAGAGAGAGAGTTAATTTAATATTTGTAGCTTTGAAATTTTTGCTGAATCTTGCAGTGAAGTTTTAATATAAACAACAAAAGCCTCCTCTGAGTCTATATGTAGTAAAACTATTGATTCTGCTAACAACTGCACAACTAACTGTTCTGTGTTGTTGGCAATTGTTCTGTTATGTGGGTATGGAATGTTATACAGGAATGTTATAACCGTTTGCCATTCGGTAGAGGCAGTAAAAGTGCTGGCTTTTATGATTGCAGTTCTTTTGACGTTAAGAGTTCAAACTCTTACCAGTATAGGTGCATGCAACAAGCTTTGTACAGTTTCTGGTCTATCGAATTAAGTCACATTCAATCAGTTGATCTGGGGCTATATAGTAGAAGGGCTCACAGTCACAGATGGTGCTGCTGAACAGTGAAACTGAACTGAAAGCACATGGTAGTTGAAGTGAACTTCTTAACCATACAGCCATCCGTGCTGGTGTGATAACATTTTATTATAAAAGATAGTTGTTGATGTGGAAGGGAGAGTTTTGACACCCAAGCCTTTACCAAAAAATAAGTTATGTGAAGAATGAAGCCTAGCAACATCAACTATGAAGACCAAGTTGCAGTCTGAGGCCTCTTTCCTGCTTTTCCATGCTACTTGTCTTTTTAATCCTTTACTTACCATATTTCTGCCAAAATATATTGCTGTTGATTTTTTTTTTTTTCAATTCATTTAGAAAATGAAGAATTTATTAAAGCAAATTTGTCATTATTAAGCTGGTGTTTGGAACATAAATTAAGATATTTTGATGGATGGTTTTAATTTAGTCCACTTTCACCCTTTTATTAGCATATTTTTGTTGAATACACTACTTTTTTATTTCAATTAATTTTTGAAAATAATGGATTTAGTAAAACAACTTTGTCATTATTAAGCTGGCGTTTGGAACATAGATGAACATATTTTAATGGAAAGTTTTTAGATTAGATTACTTTGAAAACGTTGGGCAGGTTGGTATCAAAAGGGTTAAAAATATATGTCTGGTGACTCTAAATTACAAATCTCTGTACCATTGTTATCCTCACAGCTCCTGGAAGACTCTTAAGGGCTGTGGCACTGTCACTTTTTTTTTTTACAGATCTAACATCTAAAAAGACCATTTTAATCTGTCAATAAAGTAAACTGTACTATGTTGAGCATGTTCTTTTTTGAATTTCTGATAAGTATTCTTGCTTTACATTCAGTATTTTTCCACTGAAGTTAAGTTTATTTGATGTGTGTGTGCTTGTAAGATCGTTAAAGAAATTCTTTCTGCTGTATATATCTACCATGTTAAGATAGAAGGGCCTTTATCTCACTATGACTTGTTACTGCTTGTTTAATTGGCAAGAGAAGACATGTCTGTGTGAGTGTCTAGTTTGTATGCCTTCTTTGTTGCTCTCTTGTCTATGTTCTGCTTCAGCTAGGCCTTAACTAATGCCAAGAGCAGTGATGATTAATTAGATATGAATGTAAAGGGGTTGGGGAAGCATGTAGTTGTAATAGTTGTGTTGTTGTTGTTGGTGGTGGTGGTGGTGCTACTACCACTACCACCACCACCACCAGTCTTAATTATTCTCTTAAAACTTTGAAATATTTTTCATTGAAACACTAAATAATTCTTACAACAGCCCTTCGTCTTAAATGTTGCTAAGTTCGTACAGTTTTTTCTCACTTTCTAGGTGTGGTGATAGTGTATTTTTAGGATTATCTGCACACACACACACACCATTAAATACAGATTGGGGAAAATTGTTTAATTTGGATGTCTGGAATTTCTTTCAGTTCTCCATTTTATGATTTAAAAAAAATTTTGTTTATGTTCTTTAATTAAGCAACAATGGGTTTTTGGGCACGCCTATAGTTTCAGTTCAAATCCAGCTAATATTGACTTTGTGGTGTTGGGAGTAAATAAATAGGAGTGAATATTGCTAATCCTTCTGCTACCAACCCACCTGAAACAATCCTTAATCTCTATTACTCAAACTTCCTGTTTGAAAATAATCTGAATTTAAACCTTTCATCAAAGTTTCCTGTTAATTTGTTACAAACACAAAATCATGTCTCTAAATTCTTCATTATTTTCAAAATTAATTGAAAGAAAGGTACTGTAAATAGTTTTGTGAACAGTAATGAAAATTAAAAAAAAAAAAAAAGGGTCATCCTTCTGTTATCGACTGTTTTAAAATTGTATGTCTATTGTTACCACAGATTTATTGAAAATTCAAATTGTATTAAATGAGGACAATGGTGATAATGAAGTTGAGGGAAGTCTTGGAATCACTTTCAAGAATTTATAGAATATTCACTGAAGAACTAAAGACCTAATCCTTTAAGCCTCTTTTGATCCTGAGAAATTTCATGAAAGTGTGAAATAAAAGTTTTAGTGTTTCAATGTTTGAATGTGGATCAGATAAAGGACAACAACAACTGTGAATACAAGTTTAATAACATAATAAGTGAAATGTTCAGCTGGAAGATTTATTTATTGGTAAACAATATCTTGTTGGTAAAATCATACATTCATTGAATAACTCTAAAATCCATTTAGTTTTAACTTCAGAGAATTATTTTGTCAAATAAGAAATGCTTGTATATTAGTCGTAGTAACAATTAGCCATTGTTCTTCTCCAATCATGAAACAAAGTCTTATATCATGATTTCATTCAAAATTTTAATCAAATTTGTAAGTTTAAAAAATTTGTAAGATTTTTATGTAAGGCTGTGTAATTTAGAAGTTCACTTTGCAACCACGTGATTTTGGATTCTGTCCCATTGTGTTGCACTTGAGGCAAGTGTCTTCTATAGCCCCAGGCTGACCAAGGCCTTGTGGAGGAATTTGGTAGGCAGAAACTGAAGAAGCCCATCATGTGTGTGTGTTGTATGTATGTTTGTCCTCTCTGCCTGGCAACCAGTGTTGGTTTGTTTACACCCCTGTAATTTAATAATTTGACACTAACGATCGATAGAATAAGTACCAGATATAAAAGACAAGCACTGTGGTCGATTTATTTATCAAACCCTTCAAGACGGTGCTCCAGCATGGCTTTCAGTTCAGCAACTGAAACAAGTGAAAGATAAAATGTTTTGCTCAGTTTTTTAGATTATTAGTTTTTTTAACGCTTTTCTCTATTTCTATTTTAAAATATTTGTGAAGCATATTACTTTTTTGTGAAATGAATATTTTATGAAGTAGATTCTGTTTTGTCATGTTGACAAGTTTGGCAACATATCTGTTGACTGCTGAGTGACCTTAAAATGTGTCATGTCTGGAGAGAGAGAGAGGAGGGGAGGAGGTATGTGTCGTGGTGGTGGTGGGATTGTTGAACAATTTGGTGAGATAAAACTGCTTGCTGTGTCATATGGAAACAGATCTAGGAGAGTTTGTTCCAAATTGCAGAATTGTGCATTCATTTATAATTGTATTTAGGTGCTGTTTGAAGGAATACCATTTAGTTTATGAGTTTTTAGCCCCACCCATGTTTGGTGGATGTGAAAATATGCAATCAGCACTATTTTTACAACAGTTGGAATGAAAATGCTGCCAAAGCAGCTGGAATATACCATTCTTTCTTTACAGATTACATAAGTGTAGAATAATCAGAGAAGTAGGTAGTTGCTATCTTGATGTTGTTATGTCTCTGTACATGCCATACACTGCTATATGTGAGTTCATCATCATCACTGTCATCAGCATCATCAGCATCGTTATCTTGATCTTCATCATGGACAGACGCAAATGCTTTCTCTTGTTACAGTGTGCTGTTGGTTTTCATTTACTTGACTGGTCTTTGATAGTTTTTATCTTCAGTTCAGGTTTTACTTTCCTGTTTTTGCTACTGGATCTGGCCAGACAAGTGCTGCTAGCTAAAGGCTGACAATGTTAGCCTAGTCTACAAAATTATATAACATCTTAAACATTAGGAAGAAAGCTGCGTAGTCTAGTTAGATAGTCAATTATCACACCTGTTATGTAATCAAATTAATCTAGCTTACTTTGCTAATAATACATACACACATGTGTGTATGTATATATAACATTTGAGCTAATGGGAAAAGGAAAGTAAGCAGGTTTGTCTAATCCATACCAGTATGAGAGAGAATTGAGCTAAACAATGATGGGTGGTGACAGTTGCAATGATGTTGATAATGGCAAAGTAAACATTGATAGAGGATATTATTTACTTGGTGAGGTTTGGTTGGTTGGAAGTTCGATATTCAACCAACATTAATTACAGAACTGCCTTTATTAATATTGCAGTTAAGGCAATATAAATATTACTGTATACATCCGCCCTAATTTATCACCGGGGGGGGGGGGGTGGGGGTGGGGGGACAACCACCAAATAATCCAGTGATAAACGAATCATCTCTGTGTACTTTGTAAAGGAAACAAATGGTAGATTCAGTGACACCAACTGTAGTCTCACAGCATCGAAGATTCCACTGTCACATATTTTCTCGATCCTCTCTACCGTTTCCAGTAGAGAATTGTAGTCATCTGTGTCATTCATTAATGCCAAACTTGCAGCCTGCAGTAACAAAGCTTTCTCTCTCACATAGTTTCTCGATCATCTTTACTGTTTCTTGTAGGGAATCTGTGTCATTTGTTAGGATGAATCATCTTCGTATTTTTTCTGTTGATGGATACAAGTATGTAAATCCATATAAAAAAACAATGTAGTTTTACAGAATGGTGTGTGTAAACACAAGTGATATTTCATTCAGGGGAGCTGAGCATTGCAAGTGTTTGCTCGGGTGTGTCTGTGCTGTACAAGCAGACTCTTCCACTGATCTCCAACCTTGTCATCACAGATCAATCCACAATGAATGTTACATGGTTCACAATAATTGATTGCACCAGGTTATCTTACATCAGAGATGAATGTGGCTACATGTGGAATATTTATAGTGTAAAGGCACTGTGATGTTTTATCTTAGAGAAACATCTCAAAGAGACTTGTTTGTTTAAATAAAAAAACAAAAACAAACAAACACCGGTTGCTGTTCAGGTTGTTTGTAACTAACTTCATCATCTTCGATGTGATTTTAACATCTACTTTACATGCTTACATGGATTGGATGGACTTTCTTGAGGCAGATTTTCAACAACCAGCCTGTCCTTCCAACATTCACCTGTTTTCACACAAGGCGATATTTCCCCATGGCCAGACTTGTTTTTGCAGGATATTGGAAGTGAATGATGCTGCTTGTGTGACAATGTCAACCATTTACAACCATCACACTCACACAGTCAAGACAAGGGGACACATACACATTCAAATATATGCACATGCAGCATGCACACACACACACACACACACACACACACACACACACACACACACACACACACGGTAGGGTTTATGTCTACCGTATCCAGTTGCAAGGCTTTGGTTGGCTCAGGGACTATAGTAGAAAATGCTTGCCCAAGGTGCCATGCAATGAGATTGAACCTGAAACTATGTGGTTGGGAAGCAAACTTAACCACACAGCCACATTTGTGCTTGTCTATACATTCTATATGTTAATCATTCCAATCTAATGACTGCTTCAAGAGTATATATTGTTTACTGCTTTTCTTTTTGTAACATAAATCCAATATATTTGAAGTAATATAGTTTATACAGCAGTTGCTTGTGTTATATCTTGATGATGATAATGATGTGACATAACTGTTAGCTTGTTTTCTCTTTGCTGAACTGTTGGCAATTTTCTCTCTGAGATTGAACTACTAATATCCCTCTCCTCGGTACAACATTATTATTTGTTGTTCTCTAATAGTCTCTAGTAATTCTTAGAGATTAGTTTTGACTTTCTAAACTTCCCCATCACCATATCCTCTTCATTGTAAACCTCTACAATTAACTTACTTAATTGGATGAGTTGAGAGCTGAGCTGTTGACAAATGAAAGAATGATTCGTTTGTTGATTGTGATTTATCTGAACTCCTGACTGAGGGGAGTTGGCTATCATAGTGAGTCATGAGTTAACAGCTTCCTTGGTTTTGTATTGATGTTGTTTAAAGAGTTAAGTCAGTGTTTCCTCTCTCTCTCCCTCCCTCTCCCCGCCTCTCTCTCTCTCTCTCTCTCTCTGCATTTTGAAAGAGTTCAACTGGAATTGAAGTCTCTCTCATGATATATGTTATTGATGAGTTATAGCAATAATAACTTGTTTCTTTTACGATAGACCTTTCTCAAGTAATACGTACAATCAGTTATTGGTGTTGGGGGTGGAGGGGAAATCATCTGAAAATTCAAAACCAAAACATTGTTTCTTCATAGTTTTAGTTTAGATTTATTATGTCTTGTTAATATTTCATCACACAATACCAGTAATTACATGGCAATATTGTACTTTTTACTGTTACTAAAGTTTAATTTTGTACTGATATTGCTAGTGTATTTCAATAGTGTATTCTAATTTTGTACTTTATATTGTTAATGTGTGGTTCAATTTTCAATGGTTACATTGCTAGTGTATTCCAATTTTGTACATTATATTAATAATGTGTTCTCTAGAAATACCTACCCAGTCATCCTGAATACATCTGATCAGTTTGGTCAGTTAAGTTATTCTATTTACCCAATGAGTCTGTAGAACTGTTCCATTTGGACCTTTATAATACCCTGCAATATTGCCTCCCAGTGTGGTTGGCATTCTGTTTCACTACAGAATTTTCTTCTTCTCATCCCTGCCTCTATAATAATTTAACCTTTACAACTGAAACCCATTCTCCACCCCCCACACCCCCAGATTCTCTCTCTTAAATGTTAAACATTTGAGATTTTTTTTTTTTCATGTGTTTTTGTCAGTGAATGCTTAGCTTTAGATATTCACCATGAAGCATACTTTTCACAATTTCAAATGGAAATATATCTGTGTATGAAGCAATTCACATTTTTTACTGTTCGGATTGATTCAATACTATTTGGCCATCAGCATAGAAGTGCTGGCTGTCTGATCACTGAACTATACTGCTCCTATTTATAATGTGCTTTATCGATTATTTTCTCAGTTTTCACCAGTCAAGAATTGCTTTTCTCTTTTTTTCCTTTTTTAGCTTACAGTGAATATTTAATGTCGAAACTACGAACAACTATTATTATTATTATTATGGCTCTTTCTGAAAGATTTCTTAGAAAGACAGGCTAACTATTACTGAAAAATATTCTAAATATCCAGTGTTGTGTAAATCTTCATCAATATTCTACTGGTGCTTCAAGTAACTGTACTGCTCTTTAAGTAATTAGCCAGTTGCAGAATGAATAAGAAAAGGTTAAAAATTGATTTATCAAACACTTTATGTCATCTGAGCAATTTCAAATCTTCCATCTTTCCAAGATTTCCTTTGCACAGCTTGACAGTATTTCGTATTTCTGTATTGATTTTCTTCTAAAAAGCTATTTGAGACAAATGCTTTGACTACAGTGTGATTTAGCTAACTCTTTGTGTTTGTGTGTGTGCTGGTATGGGTGTGTATAAGTGCTGGTATGTGTGTATATGCACACACGCATGCACTTTCTTGTGTTCTATAACGTGAATTTTCTTCTTCTCTTTTTTTTCTTTCAATTATCGCCTCTGTAGCAGCTCCATATAAGGGTTGGCAGTGAAGCTGTGTGGTTATTATATATGAAATATCTGGAATTATTTATGTTGTGATCCTACATAACTCTCTCTGTATTAATGAGCTTTGATAAACAGATGTGTTTTCATATCACCAACATGTAGTTGGTTTTCTTCTGGCAACGAATCTTAAACAATGGTATTTAATTAATACAACCTCACAGTTCTTAATTTAGTCTTCAACTAGAAGAGATTAGAAGCAATGCCAGTAGTAGTAATATAAATGATAATTTTTAATATAGGTATAAGGCCTGAAATTTTGGTGGGGAGGGGTTAATTGATTACATTTGACTCCCTTCCCAGTACTTGACTAGTACTTTATTCTACTGACCCCAGAAAGATGAAAAACAAAAAGTTAATCTTGTTGAAATTTGAACTTAGACTATAATGAGTTGGAAGAAATACCACTATATCTTTTGTCTGACATGATTCTGCCAGCTTGTCTCCATAATAATGTTCATTTTATTCTTTCCAATTTTGGCACCATCGCCAGCCATTTTAAAAGGAGAGGGTAAGTTTCTTGATTGGTACTTTCTTCAGTTGCCTCTGAAAGGATGAAAAGTAAAGAACTCAAATTAAAGACCTAAATGAAATGCTAGAAAGCATTTTGTCTGATGCATTAATGGTATTTCTAATTTACCACAACAACGCCACCACCAATAATAATAATAATAATAAGAGCACTCAGAGAGCACAAACCTCTGCCAAGGCAACACCAATGTCCTCTCAATGATTAGCCAGTGATGATTTTTAAAATGAGAATATCTGAAATAGACTCAACTGCTCTCACAAATGAGAATACTAAAAATGAACCCGACCACTCTCAAAAATTAAGTAGAAAAAACTGGAAAAATAATCCAGAATTCTTGTCTGGTACCGGATTGATCCCAAAATCTAATCAGCTCATATGCTAGTCACAAGGCCAGACATCCCTGAAAGTTTCATCCAAATCCGTTCTGTGGTTCTTTGAGATATCGTGTCCATGGACAAACAAACAAATACGACTGAAAACAATACCTCCGCCTTTGCTAAGGCGGAGGTAATTATAACAGTAGTACTCCTATTATTGAGGCAAGGCCTGAAATTTTTGGGTAGCAGGATAGTTGATTACATTGACTCTAGTGATCAACTGGTATTATTTTACCAATCCTGAATGAATAAAAGGCGAAGTTGACCTTGGAGGAATTTGAACATGGAAAATTAAAGACCCATACAAAATACAGTCTGAGGCAGCACTAACGAGTCTTTCACTCTATCACAATAATAATAATAATAATAATGGTTTCAAATTTTGGTACAAGGCCAGCAATTTTGAGGGTGGGGAAGTAAGTCAATTACATTGACCCCAGTGCTTGATTGGTACTTGTTTTATTGATCCCAAAAGAATGAACAGTAAAGTTAATCTTGGCAGAAAAATAATGATAATAACAGTTTCTTACATAGACACAAAGTCATCCATTTTATTGGGGTTTAAGTTAAATAGTTTACATTGAATCTTGTACAAATTAAATTCTTTAGAGAAGGATAAATTACCAAGTTACCCTGTTAATATTTAACCTTTTAACATTTAAACTGTCCATATCCAGCCAAAATATTCTACTTGTTTTATGTACAAAGTGACCAGACCTGCCTCTCACACCAACCTGATAATGCCATTCTAAGAATCAACAGTTACTTTATCAAAATCTCAAAGCTACAAGATAATTACATAATTAATTCAAAGCAATATGAATAAATTTTGACAGACTAATGTGAATGCTAAAGGGTTAAACTTCAAAATTTTCTTTTTTCTTTCAAAGATGTGCAATTATACTTATTTCACAACTTGTACAATAAAATTATTATTACTATTATTCAAAACGTCTTTGTTTTCTCAGAACAACACTTCGCTTCCTTTGCAAAACTGAATGAATTGTATTGTATGATTGTAGTGGCAGGAACTTAAACACTTTTGTACTGAAATAACACCCATGTTGTTCAGATTAGGATGTGATGTGAGTGAGTTGAAGAAATTGTACTTTTTGCCTCTTAATGTGAGATAAAGAAAGTGTGTATGTGTGTGCAGTAAGTCCTTGGCAAGTTGTGCTTGCAACCAAGTACTCCAGTTGCTAGAGAAAGCTTGTTTTATTGGTGCCTGTGTTCATCTTTTACTTGTTTCAGTCATTGGACCCTGGCCATGCTGGGGCACCACCTTGAATGGTTTAGTCATACAAATCGAACCCAGAACTTCTTTTTTTTAAGTCTGGTACTTACTATTGTTCTCTTGTCAAATCATTAAATTACAGGGATGTAAACAAACCGTCACTGGTTGTCATGTGGTAGGTTCACACACACACACACACACACACACACACACATGATGGCTTTTACAGTTTCCATCTACCAAGTTCACTTACATTGGTCAGGCCAGAGCTGTAGCAGAAAACACTTGAAACATTTGCTCAAGATGCCCTGCAGTGGGACTGAACTTGAAACCATGTGGTTGCAAAGCAAGCTGGAAACAAACCTCATTCGTAGTTTCAAATTGTTCTACATTATAACAGTTGTCTTTCTTTTACCTGTCCTTAATCTCTCTTTCTCTCTCTCTCTCTCTCTCTCTCTCTCTCTCTCTCTCTCTCTCTCTCTCTCTCTCTCTCTCTCTCTCTCTCTCTCTCTCTCTATCTCTCTCTCTCTATCTCTCTCTCTCAGCTCAAAGACAACCATGTCAGTTGGTATTGGTGTTTAACGAGTGTAATTCGTAGTTGGTGACTAACAGTTGAAATAAGATAGGGAAAAGGCATGACTGCTTCCACATAACCCAAACTAATCATTATTGATACATGTTTTATGAAATACTGACGATCTACATATATTTCTTTAACCTCTTTGTTACCGTATTTTTGTTGGAACATAATGCTTTTGATGTGCCAACAGAATGTGGCAGTCCTGTAAAGCAGTGCTTCTCAAACTATCAGATGTGGTGTACCAGCAGTTTTTCCCCTCAATGTGCCAGGTAATATTAATTTGTACCAGAAACAATATATTTAATGAATATAATAAAAGTTGACAATTTTTAAAATCTTATTTATTTTGTAAACAAATTATATAATATTTCGTAAGCATTTTATAATGTTTCTTTCTTTTCTGGAAACTCACTGCGTACTGGCAGCTGGTGGCTCACAGACTGGCACCAGTCTAAGGACTACCACTTAGTGTAGCACTGCTGTAAAGGACAATGTTACTGTTGTTTTAGCCCCAGGAAAATATCTTTTCCAGTTGGCTATCGACACACAGATCGTGTCTGTGTAGCATTTGCAAGGGAGGTCAATATTAAGCTGGTGTTTAGAACATAAATTAACGTGGAATTTTGATGGAAGGTTTTAATTTAGATCAATTTGAAATGTGGAATAGATCCAGGGGGGAAATTTCAGATGGGTTGGTATCAAAAGGGTTAATCTGTTAACTTGTGATGATGGGTCTTTGTGTCTGAAGTATATACTACAAGTGATTGAACGTTCCCTTTTCACATTGTAAGAATCTCTCTGTCTACTCTATTTGTTATTTTAAACAGAAATGTTTGCTATTGTGTAAAGTATATGGATATTTCAGAAAATGAGACTGTTTACCCTAAAAGTCAGTATGATAAACAGGAAGTAGACAGCATCCATGCATGCAAGGTTATAGGGACAACAACAATAGTTTGTGTGTGTGTGTGTGTGTGTGTGTGTGTGTGTGTGTGTAAAACAACTGTTTTTTTTTTTTGTTTTACTGTGTAATGTGATTTATGAATACTTTATTAAATTAAATTCATTTGTTTGATACAAAGCCAAGTTTGTGTAAAAGTACAATAAATGAAAACTCCATTGTTTCTTTGATGACTAACACCACTAGAGTAAAAGGGAGAGTCAACTCTGGTTGAATTTGAACTTAAGAATCTAGCAAGACGAAACTAAATATTGCGACATATTTATTTTATTGCTCTACTGTCTTAGGAACAATGTAAGAGGTCTATTTTACTAATGTGTGTGTGTGTGTTCGTGTGCGTGCATGTATTTTGAAAGCACCTTGAACTTTTGATATCGACTGAAAACATTCATTTCCCCAGACAGAAAATACTTTAGCTTTTACTAGCTACTCACCATTTAGAAGTTATAATTAGATGTTACACTAGAGTGCTGCTCAAATAGCTGGAATATATGAACACACACACACACACACACTTACAAAAGCAATCCTCTCATCTGAATGGCAAGCTTCAATTTAACGATTGTCTACTCTTTATCTCTCTCTTGCTGCCATTACAGAGTGGCCTTTTGCTTTTCTTGTTAAACTCTATCCTATCTGCTTTATCTAACCCATTTGATTGCACCCCGGAAAGATACAGTAGTCCCTCTCAACCAGGTCTACTACATCTTTCTCAAACATTTTTCCTTTTCTCTGTTTTGAGTTGCACTCACTACTCCTACTTCAACAGCTCAACTGCCTAATTCTGTCTTCATCCTCTTTTGTGAAGTTATAAAAACCAAAAAGGTATTGTTATAATGCATCACATTTGATTGCATATTAGATGCAGAGGTATCTTAGAAACACCCTTGTTTCAGTTGCTTATATTTAGGAAAAAAATTTGTGCATTAAAGCTTGTAATATCTGCCCCCAACACATGTAGAGAATCTGGGAAGATAGTTTTGAGACTTTTTTTTTTTTTTTGGAGGGAAAAAAAAAAGATGGTGGGTTAGGGTTAGCCTTCAAATATGGTATTGTAAGTTAGTTATCAATTATAAACAGTTGTCTGTACAATGTGTGTGGAGACAGCTTACTTCAATCCTTCATATTGGTTTCAAATTTTGGCACAAGACCAGCAATTTCAGAGGGGCTAATTCGATTACATTGACCCCGAAAGGATGGAAGGCAAAGTTGACCCTGGCGGCATTTTAACTCAGAGCGTAAAGTTGGATAAAACACCTCTAGACATTTTGCCCAGCATGCTAATGATTCTTATTTCTTTACTGCCCACAAGGGGCTACACACATAGGGGACAAACAAGGACAGACAAACGGATTAAGTCGATTATATCGACCCCAGTGCGTAACTGGTACTTATTTAATCGACCCCGAAAGGATGAAAGGCAGGGTTGACCTCGGCGGAATTTGAACTCGGAGCGTAGCGACAGACGAAATACCGCTAAGCATTTCGCCTGGCGTGCTAACGATTCTGCCAGCTCAGCACCTTACTTTAACCCTTTGTTTCCTTTTACAGTTACAATTGTTATGTTGGCTCAAAATCCCTATAACTCTGTTCTTGTGTTGTATTTAGAACAACTATGTAGTGTTGAATTGAAACTGTTAGCACGTGAGTATTTTAAAAATATTGTAGACATGATTTTTCAACCTTTTGTAATACACTAGAAGGCTTCTATACAATACATGAAATCTTTTTATATGCACTAGAAAGCTTATATGCAAGACATGCAGTCGTTTACATGGACTAAAAGCATTGTATAGAAGCCTTTGAATTCCTCTTCATATATGTCTATACTCCAGTGCTAGAAATAATTTGCTCTTAAAGCTGCAAATTTTGGTTTCTCTCCAGACCAGTATTTAATATCAGTAATAATTTCTAGCTGTCTACTTTTTGTACCATCAGCCTTGTTAATTGTCCGTTCCTAGATCTTCTATGTTGTGTGTCTTCTATGTTATGTGTCATACCCACTTTGAAAGTTGGTTTTGTTGTTTGTGCTGGGTGAATGGCAGGAATTAGGTCAAATGAATAGTCTAGCAACTGATAATAGTGTTGTGTGTGTGTGTGTGTGTGTGTGTGAGAGAGAGAGAGAGAGAACGAAGGTTGTTAATTTTATTAACCCAGATGGAATAATTATATTCATTTACATGAAGTAGTATATAAGAAGGAAAAAAAAAAAAAAACGCTTTGATTCAATTAATCCACTCCTTGACATATCCATGTTTGAAATATAGATTATTATTTCTTAGGTTACTAAAGTTGATAAGGTGATTTTATTTGAAGTGTTATCTTGTTGAGCCCAAGGTTAGTTAGTCTAGAACAATCAGGTTTATGATCAAAGACATTCTAACCATGGCCATCTTGGCTTATTTTAAGACAGTGTATCTTGGGATTTCAGTATATATATATATATATATATATATATATATATATTTACATATATATAAAAGTAAGATCCAAGGATCAAAGTGTAGGAAGACAGTAAACTTCTGGCAGTCCATAGAAGGTATAAAAAAACCAACTTTCAGGAAAAATGGTGGTTTATTGACTTAGAAGGTTGTAAATTTTTCCCATATTGAAGTTTGATAAACTAAAAAAAATTGTTTTATAGCTTACAATCAGCAGCAGGGGTTGCTGTGCATGCGAATAGAAATGCATGCGAGTCAACATGGGATCCCTTAATGACAATGTAAGCTTCTTTTGATTAAGGTATCTTTGGCACGATGACTAGCTAGTGGATTACCCCTCGTTTGAATAATTACTACTTCTGAGGTTCTGCTGGCTATGAAACATGTAGCCTGATGTCTATCTATGTGTGTGCACACAAATCTTCCAGTTTCTGCCCATCAAATCCACTCATGGCCTAGGGCTATAGTAGAAGACATCTACCCAAGGTGTCACATACTGGGACTGAACTTGAAGTCATAAGGTTTGCTAAGCAAAGTTCTTAATCACACAGCCATGCACACACACACACACACAATGGGTCTCCTTTGATTTCTGTCCACCAAATCCATTTACAGGGCCTTAGTCAGCCTAGAGCCACCTCAGAAGACACCCAGCCATGGTGCCATGCAGTGAGGCTGGACCTGCCTGCACATGCCTGTGTGCACCCCACACCACTTGTATAACCATTTCAATTTCTATATTTTATAACCAGCTGGATGTTTTGTTAAGAATATGATTTCACCTAATAAAGGCTGCATTTTGCCTTCAGTTAATTAGTTTTTTTCACATGGCTGTCTCTACGTATTTCTTTTCGCTGGTTGTTTTTTTCTCAGGTCTCCTCTTTTGCTGTCTACCTGTGTTGATAATTATATATCTATGAAACAGGGGAAAAAAAAAAAAAACAAAGAAAAAGGCCACCTAAATTTGGGCAGCTGCTTCTGTTGCTCTGGCAACTTCTGGTGATAGATAGATAGATAGAGAGAGAGAGAGAGAGAATGAGAGAATTGTCTTTATGTAGTGTGTTGGCTCCTGGACAGGTTGTTAATAAAGTGACTTTTCTATGATGCATACACACTGGATTGACTCTTTCTAAAGAATGTTTAGCAAGTCTTTAGCTGGTTATTCACATTGCAACCACATTCCTTAGAGAATCAGGTGACCAGAATATTGTCCTGTTGTCACATGGTATCAGCCCATAGTAATTAATCCTGCATCACCACCACCACCACCACCACCACCACAGTGACTGGTGATCTAGCTGACACTCTAGTCACAAATGTGTGTGTGTGTATATGTATGTATATATATATATATATATATATATATATATATATATATATATATATATATATATATATAATGTATATTTGTGTGTATGTATATATACATACGTATATTTGTGTGTATATGTCTATAAATATGGATAGCTATATGTGCTTGTGTGCACATATGTGTATAAATATGTATGTGTATATTTGTGTGTATATGTATTTATGTATATATATATATATATATATATATATATAAGTTCAAAAAAACAATAACAAAAAAACAACA
>NC_142953.1:26492816-26630316 GCF_046866305.1 Octopus bimaculoides
GTGTGTGTGTGTGTGTGTGTGTGTGTGTGTGTCTAAAACTTCCCTACTGCCACACTGCTACATCAATGTCTTACTGTGCGACCCTTCTGTTGTACAAAAATGTTACATTGCTACATTAATGTTACATACTGTGTGTGCGTGCGCACGTGCGTGTATATATATATATATATATATATATATATATATATATATAAAAGTTTGCTTCCCAACCACATGGTTCTGGGTTCAGTCCCACCTTGTAGCACCATGGGCAGGTGTCTTCTACTTTAACCCCAGGCCAACCAAAGCCTTGTGAGTGGATTTCATAGATGGAAGCTAAACAAAGCTCATCATACAAATATAGTTATCTGTCTGTTTGTCTCTATCTGTGTGTGTGTTTCTCTTTGTTGTGATATCAGGTGATAGTTGTAAATGAGTGCCACCAACATGCAAGCCGCGTCCTTTGTTTCCGGTCTTCCATGAAAGCATGTTTTGTTATGGGGAAATAATTGCATTGGTTGGCAACAGGAGTACCTGGCCATAGGTGTTCTGCCTCAATAAATTCTGCCCAATCCATGTGAGGATGAAAAAGTGAATGTTTAAAATAATGATAATGACACTAATTGATGTATGTATGTACATGTGTGTGTGTGTGTGTGTGTATAATATATATATAACATTATTCTTAGACTTATGTCACACTGCTCCATCATACTGCCATGCTACTAACGTCATACTGCCATGCTACTTTTACACTGTTGTCATGCTGTTGTGAACTCTGTCATAGATTTCAATCCTTACTACAGTAAGTTCCCTGTTAAGTCTGTCTGATCTCCCATCCCTGATCTTTTGGGCTTTCATAAAAGATCCCTAAGCAATGGACCACATACCTTAAACATGTGTGTGTTCTTAGTCCACATCCCACTTGGGTTGATGAGTACCAGTTAAATACTAGGAGACATTTTAATCAGTTATATAGCATGCCGCTTCCAAATTATTTAATTATCTAATTAGGTCATCTGGGTTCTGTTAGTGTAAGCTACATGCTGCACACTGCAGCAGTTGCATTTATTGCGTTGTAGCTTTCTAAATAATTGCTGCTTGCCAAGTAATATGTGAAGTGAACTTTTATTTGATTCTTTGCAACATATAAAATGACTTGAATATTTAACATTTGAGACTGGCACCTCATTCTTCTCACATTTATGTGGCACCATTTTTAACATTGCATGGTTTTGAGAGTGTGTGTAATACACATTATAACGTGGAATGTGTGAATGTGTGTAATACACATTAAACTATATGTATGTGTGTGTAATATACATTAAACTGGTGTGTGTGTGTGTGTGTGTGTGTGTGTGTATAATATATATAAAACTGTGTATTAATATATATTAAACTGTATAAAACTCTCTGTGTGTGTATTAATATATATTAAACTGTGTGTATATAACATACATTCGACTACAGTGTGTATATAAATATAGTAGACATTAAATTGTGATGTATGTGTATAATATACAAATCTGTGGTATGTGTGGTGTGCAAAGTTAAATTGCGATGTGTGTATAATGCATATTAAACTGGTTTGTGTATATGTGTGGTGTGTGTGTAATACACATTAAACTATACTGTATGTGTGTGTTTGTATTGTAGATTAAACTGTAGTGTGTGTGTGTGTGTGTGTGTGTGTGTGTGTGTGTGTGTGTGTGTGTGTGTGTGTGTGTAACATCACATCTGAAATTAGTGTATAGGTGCTGCTGTATGTGTGTATATAATAACCACACGTACTGTAGGTATAGCTTGTTATGCATGTATACATAATCACATATTAAACTGCAATGTGTAGAAAAGGTTGTATATGAGTGTTATCTGTGGTGTGTGCGTTGAATATAGTTTGTCTTCTGCTCATGGTGTGATTGTGGTGGTGTGGTGTGGTGCAGCTTAAACCGTTTGTGCTGATACTGTCTGTCTTCTGAAACGTAATAATAAACAAAATCCATTGTAACAAAATAGAGGGCAGCAGGTATTTGCCATGTTAGTTGTCCAGCTGGTGCTACACACACACACACACACACACACACACACACACACTTTTCTTCTCTGAGAAGCTTTTAGCTGTAAATCCTGGTCGATTGTTCTATTGTTAGTGTTGTAATAGCAGCTTGGCTCCTAGCTAGACACCTTTCTTCCCTCACTTCACCAGCTCACTCAGAGAATGACTCATTCTTTTATGTCCAAGTTTCTTTCCATTACCAGCAGCTTTATTATTATTATCAGTTATCATCATCATTATTATTATTATTATTAGAGCTATTAGTTGCATTGGTGCCAGATATTTATGTGGTGTTACTGTCATTCAGAAAGGCATGAGCATCACATCTTAATTCTTGTATACCCCACCCCTAATGACACCTTACATACATTAAATTAATTTCTCATAATTGTTTATAAATAATTTATATTTTCCTCTGTGTGTGTGGTATATATATATATATGTATGTATATATGTATGTATATATGTATGTATATATGTATATATATATGTATATATATATATGCGTGTGTGTGTGTGTATATGTGCATATACATATATGCATGTATGTGTGTATATATGTGTATATGCACATATGCATGTATGTGAATGTATGTGTATATACATATATATATTTTTGCGTGTATATATGTATGTGTGCATATACATGTGTGTATATGTGTATGTATTGTATGCGTATATACATATAAATACGCATGTATATGAATGTGTGTTTATAAATGTATATATGTTTGTGTAGTATATATATATATATTACACTCACATACACACATTTATATATATATATATATATACATACATATATATATACACGAACACATATTGTGCTGCTAGAAGCATAATAATAATTGTAATCATTGGAAAGAAGAATGATGTGTTAACGAGAGATGGAGAAGAGGTGAGGAGACAATTTCATTTTCCATTTCAACCCCACTCCTCCTCAAATTGTCTTGCAAAGGCCCATGACATTAGCCTCCTCCAAGTGAAATCAATAAATATATTCACTCATCTCTGTCTATATACTTATGTGCATTCATTTGAATGTCCACACACACACACACACACACACACACACACACACTCTCTGTGCGTGTGTTATGTAAAAGTACTGTTGTCGTGTCTGTATGTAAAGTACGTTTCCATCTGTGTGGCTGAGTGTTTTATTAGCACTCTCATATAACCAAAAGGATTGGGGTCTTAGAGATCATAGTATCACATATTCCTGATATTCCTGATATTCCTGGCAGTAATATCTCTAATTCCCAACCTTGTAATGAAAAAAAAAAAATGAAAAAAAAGACCAATTAAAAAAATCCAGTCCCCCCTCTTCATCTCCTTTATAGCAATACTGTGAAGTGTGAAGAATAGTCAATTGTTTCAACAAACCTCTGTGTGTGTGTGTGTGTGTGTGTGTGTGTGTGTGTGTGTGTGTGTGTGTGTGTGTGTGTGTGTGTGTGCGCGCGCGCATTGTTGCTTGCTGTTAATTTATGCTTGGTCTATTATTAACTTGTGTACATTCTCTATTCATTTTTGTTAAAACTTCTATTGTGTGTGTGTGCTGCATACATTCACCAGAGAGAGAAAGAGAGGGAGAGAGAGAGAAGTTGAATAATTAAAGTCTTCTCTGGTGATTGTAAGCTATTCTTCTAATCAATGACATTTCTTTGCTAATATAGAATTGTGTTGAATGCAGCTATTTCTGTATCTGTGGTGGTGGTTTAATATGCTACAGCTAAAGTCATTTTACTGCGTAGTAGCGGGAGAGAGTTGAGATGAATTTTCAGCTATAGTGCAGAAAGCATAATATCACAGTTAATTATTCAGCAGTGTTGTCTAATTAACTCACATAAAATGGTTATTTCTATTAAAAAAAATAAATATAAATTCAAGAAAATACCCAACTCTATGCAGTTTATACACACACATACACACTCACCTATTTGGAGAAAATTTATATCAAAGGCTTATTATTATTTCAAGCCTTGTGCCTCTAGAAAGTTATTTTTATTATCAATATTATTAATCCTATTTCGCAAATTATTCTGTTATAGCCCTTTATCTTCAGATTCAGATCTTGCCGGTATTGACTTTGTTTTTCATCTTCCTGGAGGTTGACTTTCCACTGGAAGCTAACTTTCTACCTCTTGTCTCTCTGGGGCTATATCTAGAATATATCTTGAAATATCAAATATATCTAGAAATCATTTCTCTCCAATCACTTGTGTGCTTGCCCTGAGTTCAGATCTCATCAAAGCTGCCTTTTGCTTTTCATCCTTTTGGGCTGATCAGATAATAAAAAAAAGGGGTTAATATTTGTTCTCTGTGGGGCTTGTACCAATGGAATAGCATGGCAAATCTGTGGGATATTCAGCTTACAGTCAGTGTTCATGTCCCACTGTATCTGATTTATCTTTGAAGGTGATAAAATGAATACCATTTGTACAGGAGTATTAATGGTATTCCTTCCTTACAAATCATGTGACTAAAAAGTTATTGATGTTGCTGTTGTGTCAGGGGTAGTGTGTTTGTAGGGCAGTTGGTGCTGTAGTATCTAGAAAACAGTTGAAAGCTAAGCGTTCTGCTAAATTTTGTTTTAAGTTTTTGTATCCCAAGTTCAAATTAAACAGAAATTGGTTTCACTTTTCATCCCTCAGTGGCTAATAAAAGTATCCTTAATACACTGGAATCAGTGTTATTTAATTAACCTCCACTATAGGTTCTGTTGCCGTGGAATAAGCCATATTACCACCATCTCTCCTCTTCTCTCTGATGCAACATGTATTATTATTATTATCATCAACCATATCTACATTGAATATCTGAAGTAGTTCCAAAATAAATGCTGTGTAAACTGATGTAAATAAACAGTGTTCCTTTTTAGCTGAGTGAAACTGAAGATACAGTTGTGTAGAAGAATGTCCTTAGATGCAGACTTTCCTTGCTAAAAGTGGCTGGTGTAAATATTTAAATTATGTCTATTGTCACCTACTCCCCACTCACTCCTCATTCCAAAAAAGGACAGGGATTGGTATCGTTAACTGTCAATGAAGTTTTGATGTATTAACTGTTAATGAAGTTTTGATGTATTAACTGTTAATTCATTTGTAAGCATTTGAGTTGGAACATTTCTTTAAACATTCAGTTACAAATTTGTGGTTTGAAAACAATGCTAAAGCATCTTCTTGCAACAAATTTGTTAACAATTCAAAATCTATGATGAAAACTAAAATATATTTTAGAATGTTCATCATAAAAGGTGAAAGAGTAGACTTTATTTTCTTTTTCAATGAGTTTAGTTAAGTTTAGTTTAAAAATTTGAAAGAAGATATTTATCTAAAATTCAGTTTCTATAGAATATTTACAGAGGTAATTACGACTGATTTTTGAAATCTCTTCAGATTTAGTTATATCAACAGATTACTGAACTGGAACAACTCCAGTCCCCCCTCCCCTTACCAAATTTATGTCTCTGGGTAAGGAGGGCTTGATCACAGTATTCGCTAAAGTTTACCAATGAAGACATAAGATGAAGGCTAACCTTTTCGATTTCAAACTGTCTGATACCAGCCCTTGTTTTAAAAGTGAACTAAATTAAAATCTTGCATTAAAATTTCTGTTAATTCATGTTCCAAATACCAAGTCTTCATTATTTATAAAATTTAAACAAAGTTAAGCAGAAATATGGTAACAAAAGGCTTAAAGTGATCAAAATTTCCTGTTAATTTATGTTTTAAACACTGCTTTAATAATGAAAGTTATTTCCCTAAATTCTTCATTCTTTTATAAAATTTATTTCAACAGTGATAGGGTGACAAAAGTGTTAGTGGTTTCTCATATTAATGTTGTCTCATTGGGTTAAGGAATTGACCAAAATATACAAAGATTGTTATTGTCAGAATGGCTTTTCTTTTCTGCCAATGTGAAAAACATTTTCTTATATGCACTTTTTATATATATTTTTTACAGCTATGGAAAAATCCAGAATGTGAAGTTTCATCCCAAGAAGGAAAATGAAGTTGGAATTAGTGCAACAGTGGCATTTATGGACATTAAATGTGCCTCCAAGGCATACAGCTCAGAAAACAAAATAGAAAATGTAATATTACGGACAGAATACAGTGAAGGGACTGCTACGGGCAGTGTAGTAACAAGACCAGTCGATCCTGGATTGACTACGACAGCAACCCATCGAGGACAATACTTACATACTCGGGTACCATCAACAAGTTTCACATCTCGAACAAAAGGGTAAGTCACCCTCCATGTTGGTTTATGGCTTGCTGAAGCCAGAAACAAAATGTTGGCGCTTCTCAAATGCCATTCTTATGTTGTCGACGCTAGAAATTATTATTATTATTATTATTATTATTATTATTGCTGTTTGTCATCGTTTTAGTTTAATTGCACATTCTTACTACCCAAATGTAACATCACCAGACACTCGCACCCCCCACCCCACTGCAAGGCACTGTTCCTCACTTAATTAGAAATACATTGATCAGTATCTTTTTTGATTTCTTAGGAGAAAAGAAAAAGAAACTCTAAATATTTAAACTCGTTCATTTAGATTTCATTGAAAACAACAAAAGCTAAATTGTAATTTGGCTGTTTTTGGTTATGGCCATGTTTAAGGAAAAAAATCATAAAGTGTTTAACACACACACAACCACACACACACACACACACACACACACACACACACACACACACGGTAGTGTTGTGCATCATTAGTGATATGTTTTCTTGATTGTTGGTGAAGTTTTGACTTGTATTTTCTCTTGTACTGTTTGTTGTCTCCATCATTTTAATAGTTTCATTATTTCTGCAATTTCTCTCTTTCCTCACACACCATCTTTCATTATTTCTGCAGTTCTCTCTCTCTCTCTCTTTCTTTCCCTTTCTGAAACACACCATCTTTTCAATTTATGATGTAAATTCTTACACACTTTTTTCTACTTGTATTGTGTTCACCATTTTTTCTTTTAGTGTTTTGGATCTTGATTTTCTTAAAGATTTGGATTCTTTACTTCAGCAATCTGTTGGATGTACGGGAATATTTCTTATTGCACAAATGTCCTTCCATTTCTCTCATCCTTCATCCAATATTATATATACTTAAAAAACAAGCAAATGAAAACCTGAATAAAAAAAATGTCAAACTAAATGAGAAACCCCCCCGTCTGAGGTCTTCGCCATAATCTAGCTTAATCAAGGAACACTAATGCTGGATTACTAAAACAGGTAAAGTTTTTTGAGGGCAATTACATGTGTGGATTAACCATTGTAAATGGTATTATTTACATAGCAGAACATCATGGATACCAATGTCTGGAGTAAAATATATCTATATATGTATATATATATGTATCAGAATCAGCATTTTTATGGAATTACCATTACTAAAAAGATCTAAGAGATCATTAACTCACTGCCGTGTGTTAATATTCTAGCAAATCTGGTTAACCCTTGAAGGATTTTTGGAGTGTAAATTGGATTTTTACATGACTGGATACAAATGTACATCTGGCGCCATGTGGAGTTTCAATGCTTACTCATTGATGAGGAGTACATAAAATATTGGAATTGCCATTTCCTACCCCTCCTCTGATCTGGAATTCTTATCACTGAATCATGTCATTAAAAAACCACACACACAAAGGATTGTTACAATTTAATCTGGGCCATCGTTTTATTGGAATTTAATGCATTCTGTGGATTACCACTGAAATAGTGTATTGAGAATTACCTGGGAGTTGTACCATTGTTTTTAATACTGGGAGCTTTTACATGCAGGTGGAACAGCAACAACAACAGGTGGTTGGTCAGCTACTCAGACGGTAAGTACGAAGCAGGTACTGATGGACCAGTTGCATGACCAAAAACTGTTCAACTCTTCTTAATCTTAAGTCTACTGGACCCGAAAGGAAACCAAGTCCAACAATTTAGCACTGGATGAATTTCCCTCCCCAGAAATCTCCGCAAAGTTTTAGCCAACATATTACATTGTTATTTTATGTTCTTCATTTCTATTTCCTCTCTAACCTAATATTGTATTTATTTACGATAATATTTCCCCACTGCCTCTAATGGTACCAATGTTTCTAATGCAGTAAACTCCACAGAAATTTTAGACTAGTGCTGTCTGTTATTTTTGTATGTCCAAAGCTAGAATTAGTTATTGATGTTGGCACCAGTTTTAACTTTGTATAATTTACACTAGCATGGTTACGATCTTAATTAACAGCACTGCACTTTTTTTTATATGGAGCCTTCTTTTTCAGCTGTCAGTCATCATATTGATATATTCATAGTAATAGAAGTGAGTGTATAAGCTAATTTTGAAAGTATTGGCTGAACACATCACAGAAAACTGTTTGTTACAACATACAGGAGGAGAAAAAAACCCCAAAACTTGGGAATTGTGGGAGACACTCACAGATACAACATCTGACCTTGGAAAATTTACTTAAAATGAATTTTATTAAAAAAACAAAACAAAAAACAATATATGTAAGAAAAGTAATAATTGCTGTTAAAATTCTATTATTTATTGTTGCAAAGTTGAAAAGATGTGTGTTCTGATTGTCACAAAAGTTTTCATGCTTCCAGGGGCATCTCATCTAAACTTTCTGTATTCTGACGATGAATGAAAATAATTTAGTTTCACCAGCTGTTTAAAAAAGTTGTAAATCTAATTAACCAAGACCTCCCCATGCGTCTAACCTTAAAGCATAAAGTCAATAAAACTAAATCTGTGTTTAGCGAAATGAGTTAAGATGTAATGAACATTTCACTTTCTTTCTAATTTCGTCTGTCATTGCAGTTGTTCCATTATAACAGTTTCCTTTGTCTAATTACCAGGATATGTCTATAGAATAAGATCTTCGTTTGTGTTAATTATTTTGTTGATTGACTTGTTTTCAGTTAAGTTCCTCTCCAAGAACATAACATTACACAATCTAATATATATACACCAGTTAGTATCATATCAAGTTCTGTATTTAATAATTATCAGAATGGTGCCTATCAGCTCCAGGAATGATACAAAGTTGATGACCTTGTGATGGCCAGAATCATTGTATTGTTGCAGCCGTTAATTTTTTTTTTATAAATAACATTATAAAGTCCAATACAACAAATGTATTTGTGCACAATTTTATTTATTTGCTTATTATTCTTTTCAAAAAAAAAAAATTTTTTTTTTACAAAGATTCTTTAAAGATAAACATTGGTTTATTTTATTTGAGTTTTGCTTTCATGTTTGAAACAGCCATGTTCAACTGTAAGTCTTCAAGTCATAACAAAACAGGAAAGTGGAAATTTTTTCATAGTATTTATTCTCCATTACAAGTGTTTCGTTTGTCAATAGGAATTACAAAAATTTATATGTTAGATAGACATATAAGGAATTTCCTTTTAGAAATTTGTCAGACAGAAAAATTATAATAATTCAAGAGGAAACAGCTGGGATTTACCCTAACTACCTAATATATATATATATATATATATATATATATATATATATATATATATATATATATATATATATATATAAATTCTTTCATCAGTTAATTTACAGGAAATGGTTTGTGATTTACCAAGAAAAAAATGTACGAAAAAGCAAAAAGCCCATTACATGTATTTTCAACAAATCTGTGTGCCCTAGTTTTCTGCCATCACTACTCCCTGTCTGCCAAATGCTGTCCTGTTTGTCAATATTATTTCCATGTGTGTGTTGTTACTGTCTCCTTTCCTTCATATGATAGTTGTAAATGAATGCCACTGTCATGTAAGCAGTGTCCTCCATGTCCAATCTTCCATGGAAAACCTATCTGGTTGTGCAGGAATATTACCTTGCTTGGAAACAGGTGAGGGTTGGTGACAGGAAGTGCATCTGGCTGTAGAAAACCTGTGCCCACAAATTCCGTTTGGCCTTGGAAAAGTTGGGCATTAAATGATAATGATGAGGATATCTACCAAAGGATCAAGTAACTGAATTCCCTGTTATTGGTGTCTTTTATTCTAAATGGTTGTTTTCTGGTTTAAATGTCTCAAATTCCTTTCATCTTAATTATTCCTTCTGACTCTCCTAGAGTTTAAATTTGGAATAAAATCTCAGGTAAATAATCATTATCGAAAAAGCAAAGGTAAAAATTGGTCAGATTCATAACTGGAGGAATTTTCGATAGATGTTTTTTTTTTTTTACATGAAAGTTAAATAGTTAAATGTGTAGCAATATTTATATTTCATGCAATGAGTGAAAAATGGTAAAGTAAAATTAAGGTAGAAAGAGGAAGAAGAAGAAAAAAAAAGCGTAACAATTAATTGTGTATTACAGTTACAAAAGACTGGAGAAATTTATGAAGGCAGTGGTGTGTGTGTGTGTGTGGGGGGGGGGGGGACTTGATGTGGAGAAATGAGTTTGGTGACAACTCCAAACATGTTTTGGTCTTATCAGATATCATTAGCAAAGGTGGCTGAGAAAAATATAAGATTTTTGAGTGAATAAACCCCATTGTTCTCGTCTCCTTTGCCTTCAGTTATGTTTGCTGCCCACCAGATGTGAGTTGGAGCTGGCAATTAATTAAATCAAGTCAGCAAGTGCTGACGTAGAAGTAGAGGAGGTGAGGGGGGGGGGGGAGTCAAGCAACAAGTGCTGAAAGGTTATGACGAAATGTCTGTCTGTCTTTATGTTAGCTAGATACCCCTAAGTAAATCAGATGAAATTTGGCAGTTAATCTGTGGAATGGTAGAAGAGTATTGACAGTTTGGTGGCTACCCTTCATTGTCTTCATTGTAACTTAAAAATAAGGAAGAAATATAAGGTTTACCTACATAAACTCTGAAGTTCAATACAAAGAAATGTGATGCTGTCTTTATACAGTGGGAGACTTGAGGTAAGAGTATAGTTTGAAAGCTATTGAGAAACTTATCATTGTTTTAACCCTTTAGTGTTCGCATTATTCTGCCAAAATTGATGCTTTTTTATCCACTTTGTTTTGAACTAATCATGCATTATCTTGTAGCTATGAGATTTTGATGAGGTAGCTGCTAATTTTTAAAACGATATTGTAGGGTTGGTGTGAGAGACCAGATCTGGCCAGTTCTAACATAAAACAGGCAGGATACTTTTGGCCGGATATGGCCGGTTTAAATGCTAATGGGTTAATGTCTGCTTTTCCATGCTTGGGTGGGTCAGAGACAATTTGTTGAGGTAGATCTTTCTATGGCTGAATGCCCTTCCTGTTGCCAACTCTCACCTGTTTCCTAGCCTATTGAACAACAAACAACTCGAATATAGTTTGTTGCTTGAATAGATTAAGGTGATTGCACCAATTAAAAAAATACTGGTCTGGGTTGATATTAGTGAGAAATATTCAGAGTAGAGGTGGTCAAAATGTGTCCTAGTGTAAATTGTGATGTGAACTTGTTACAGATTGATTCTACATTATAGGCTTAGGTATGGCTGTGTGGATAAGAAGCTCATTTTGCAATTGTGTGCTTTCCACTTCAGTCTTACTGTACAGCTTTTTGGGCAAGTGCCTTCTGCTATACTTCCAGGTCAACCAATTCCTTGTGAATGAATTTAGTAGATGAAAACTGTATGGAAGCTTGTTGTGTGTGATAGTGTGTCTTTTTTCTTGACTGCTACTTGACAGCTAGTCCCTGTGACTTTGGTTTGGCAAAAGACACCAACAGAATAAGGAGTGTTAGGGTTGATTTTTCTTGTTAATTTATTTTCTAAGCACCAAAGTTATTTCAATAAATAATTATTTTTGGAATAAATTGAAACAGAGGTAGTGTGTTTCAACTGAAATACAACAAAGGGTTTGTCAAATTTAGTATGTTAGGTTTAGAAGCATGCGGTTCTATAACGTAACATTTTAGCTGTGATAGTCTTGTCCTATAGTTTAGTGTCAACTTAGCTGTTTTTGTCCTATTCTTGACAAGCTGGGAACATATGGTTTCAGCAGATGGCAGAAATGATTTGATTGCTGTTACAACAAATTGGGCTGACATGCTTAGAATGCTGAATAATACACACTTCCTCGTTTGTTCATAAAGTTTGTAGTTGTTGTCTGCCTGTCTGGTGTCTGTTGTTATTTAAGCAAACTCTTGGAAGAAATCCAACATGAAATCTACAGATAGTAGCTTCTGAATGGTTGAACAATTGTTCTTTTTATTTGGGAGAAAGGTGCCCCCTCCCCACAGAAGTGGAGGCCTTCTCTGACGTAGATAATTTCATAAAATAGCATGCATACCATGAAATAAATAAGACATATATTGGTTATGGACCAAAGTTAGTTGAAAACTTTTATAAAGTGATTCAATTGAAGTTTTTTTTTCTTTATTGTTGTTGATTTTAGGGGTTTGAGCTCTCTTCCTCTCCTTCACACATTGTCAGGAATATTGCTTCACATAAGGGCTACTGCCATTTGTGGTACCCCATCTTAATAATGCAGTCACAATAAGATGAAGTATAAAATGGACATAAACACGGGATTAAAAGAAATATTTGCTTTATGAAGGTATTTTCTGGTTGTTTTAGCCTGTACTTTATTGTCCAGTTTTTCTAGTAATTAGTTACCAAATCGGCAATTCTGTCTTCCATAATCTGAAAGTAGAGTTTGCTTGTTTTTTCGAATGCAATTGTAAAGGGTTTTGTACCATGCTGATGCATACATATTTCTTTTTGTGGGTAATTCGAATATGGGACATTCACCTCACTTTCCTTTACTTGTTCCACCATCCCCCTCACTTGATTGTTCCACCCTCACTCCTTCATTCGATTGTACGCTTCGCCTTCTGTGACTTAGTCTGAATTATCATTGTTTAGTATCCGTTTTCCATGCTGAGTATGGGTTGTCGGTTTGACAGAATCCAGAGAACTGCAGGGCTGAGTCGAGCTTCAGCATTGCTTTGACAAGGTTTTTATAGCTAGATACCCTTCTTAATACCAGCCGGGTACTTTTTTTCATGCAACCAGCTCTATTAAATTTACAAAGTAACTTGTAAGATAAGAAAATGGGGAAGAAAAAATTCCCTCAACTAAATGGGGGCTGTGTGTGTGTGTGTGTGTGTGTGTGTGTGTGTGTGTGTGTGCGCATGCTATTTGACCGGGGTAAGTTATAGATTAGAATTACTATCAATCCCATTTACATTTTTAGTAAATAATTTTCCATCTCCAACTAGAATAGGAATTACTGAAGTGAATATCACGATGACAATGAAGGACATTGACCAGAGAGTAAAACATTAAAGGTGCAAGTGTTCTGATCCATCAGTGACGTATGGTGAATTACAATTGGCAGCACTAGCATTAAGTTCAGGTGTTGTAATTGTTAGGTTTTTGATATTTAATAGCATCACTTTTAAACATTTGGATTAATAGCCATGAGGTTCTTCGCTCTTCAAGTTAACTTCTTTACTACTTTTATTGTCTTTAAATTCTTTTGATATCAATTTGCCTGACACAGCTCATGGTTTTATGATGAATTTCCTTGTTTTAAAGTAATCTAAATTAAAGACCACCATTCAGAATTTTGTATTAATATTCCAAACACCAGCTTAATGATGACAGTTACTTTACTTCTAAATTAAATTGAATCAAAAGCAGTATATTTCATGGAGATTCTATGTTAATTTATGTTTCAAACACCAACTCAATAATCATGATGATCATCATCATCGTTTAACATCCGTTTTCCATGCTGACATGGGTAGGATGGTTTAGACCGAGGACTGGCAAGCCGGAAGGCTCCAATCCGATCTGGCAGTGTTTCTACAGCTTGATGCCCTTCCTAACACCAAGCACTCCAAGAGTGTAGTGGGTGCTTTTTTATGTGCTACCGGCACAGGAGCCGGGGTGGGGTGGGGTGGTTGTTAAAATTAATTGAAACATAGGCAGTGTGTTTCAACAGAACTCTGGTGACAAAAGGGTTAATAACCTCTCAGTTCTCGTTGCCATGTGTAAAAATATATCTGGATGTGGTATGCTCATTAAGATAATACTCACTAATATCACTTATTGCTGTGTGTGTGTGTGTGTGTGTGTGTGTGTGTGTGTGTGTTAGATATGACTGGACTTTCATATTCTTATCTCTGTCCTAAGCAAATATGGCCTGCACTGATAACAGTTTGACTTTGAAAGAGTATCCTAGATCAAGATTGATGATATTAATGTTTCTTTCTGAACTTTGTTTGCAGTTTACAGTCCAGTTGACTGATAGATAAAAGAATCTAATTCTGAATGGCAGGCCTCAACACAAAAGCATGTGGTGGTGGTGGTGGTGGTGGTGGATATTTTTATTGTTTTCACAACAAGTTAAAAGTTCAACATCTATCATTTCACAACAAAAACGCAATCTAATTTTGAAATGTTGTAGTCAAAACATTTCTCCAAAGGTGACTACCACTATGTAGATCTAGGATGAAGCCCCTTTCTGAGCCCTATTGACTGCTGACGGGGCCAGTTCCCCAGATTTTCTGCTGAGCCATCTGAGGAATGGCTATTTTTGCCAACTGAGCGGACTGGAGCAATGTGAAATAAAGTGTTTCTTCTGAAGAACATAAAACACCACCCAGTCCAGGAATTGAAACCACAATCTTTCCATCTCAAGTCCAACAACCAAACCACTAAGTCATGAGCCTCCACTTATGAAAAACTATGGATTGTTGAATTTTCAAATTATATGCTTGTCAGAAATGAAGACGCCAATATTTGGTTTTAACAAAGTGTTCCAGCTGTTTAATCAACCGAGCTCCTTGCAATGTTAATGGCTGAATATTCCACAGACACATCAGTTCTGTATAATAACAACAGCTGATGTAATTGTTGGTTGGTTTTTGATTGATTTCTCCAGTTTCACTTTGTATTGAAAGAGGATGTGAGAGAGTAAGAGAGATACAGACTTAACATTAGACGTGTAAAGTGAGTAGAGAGAAACAGTTATGGAGACAGGAGGAGGAGGAGAGTGAGTGAGTGACAGTATCTATGGAGGAGTTACACAAATGTTATTCAATTTTATTTAAGGTAATAAATATTTTCCTTTATGAAAACTTGCCATTCATCTAATTCATTTTGAATAAACACCAAAAAATTTGAGGGAAGTTAAATAATTATGATTGTATGTCTATCATATTTCCTGATATCATATTATCCATGGAGGGCATTAGTTGATTTTTATTGAACCTGGAAAGATGAAAGGCAAAGTTGACTGCGGCGGAATTAGAACTTTGAATGTAAAGAACCCAAAGAAATGTTGCATTTACGATTCTATTGGCTTGCTACCTTAATAATAATCATTTCAAATTTTGGCACAAGGTCAGCAACGTTATAGGGGTAGGTAGGTGTTTGTCAATTACATCAACCCCAATTTATTGACCCTAGAGGGATGAGAAAGTAAGCCTGATGAGATTTGCACTCAAAATGTAAAGAGCTGGAAGAAATAACACAAGGTATTGTTTTCAATGATCTAAAAAAATTCTGCTAATCCATCACTGCAATAACAATAATTTCAAATTTTGGCACATTACCAGCAGTGTTTGAGGTGGGCGGGAGGAGGAGTCTATTACATTGACCCCTGTACTTGTCTAGTACATATATTTATTGACCCTGAAAGAATGAAAAGCGAAGCCAATCTCAGCAAAATTTGAATTCAGAATATACAGACAGATGCAATGCTGCTAAGCAATTTGTCCAGTGTGCCAACAGTTCTGCCAGCTTTCCACCTTAATAATAATAATAATAATAATAATAATAATAATATTTTCAATAAGTTATTTGTGCTTAACAATATTATTTACTTGGTCAAATTTTGAATTCTTCAGATATTGTTTGTGAGACAATTGAATTGTTTTAAACAAGTATACATTTCCCAATAAACATTCTTGTAACTATTAAAACCATGAGATAGAGTTGCCCTTTTAAAGGGCACAATGCTTTCTCATGAACAACAGTGAGATAAAACTGCTGTACTCAGTATAATACTGGGGTCTCATTTAAAAATGTTCAATGTGACTGCTGCATTGTTGAGAAAGTTATAGTCATATGTTTACTTTCCATTGATTCAAATATTACTCAAATATCTGCAATGGGGCCATCATTATATATGCATGTCGTTAAAGGGGTTAAAGGGAAACCAACCAAAAGCCATTTTCATGTTTAGAAGTAAATTTGTTCTCACCAATATGAGGTGCATGCATAGCTGTCTTGGGTTATGTTTCACCATGCGACACCTTGGGCAAAAGTCTTCTGCTATAGCCCCAGGCTAACCAAAGCCTTTGGAGTGGATTTAGTAGACAGAAATTGAAAGAAGCCTGCTGTGTGTGTTTTGGCATCATCATCATCATCATCATCATCATCATCATCATATAAGCAATGTTGCTTGCTTTTCAGTCTTCTATGGAAAACCTGTCTAGCTGTGGGGAAAATATTATCTTGCTTGGAATCAGATGAGAGTGGGTGACAGGAAGAGCATCTGGCTGTAGAAAACCTGCCTCAACAAATTCCCTCTGACCTAAGCAAGCTGGAAAAGGAGATGTTGAATGATGATGACAAAATTCACTCTGAAGCTTTGTCCCCCCCCCCCTCTCTCATTACAATGGTCTCTAGCCATGAATCACTGTCACAGCCAACAAATCTTCTGGAACCACATTCTCTGGAAGAAACTCGGTGTAGACATCCAGAATGAGCAATGGCCACTGTCTTCTCCTTCTCCTCTTGACACTAATAACTAGAATCCATTGGACATCATGTCCAAAGTATTTAGTCATGGTCATGGTAAGAACTAATGTTAGAAACACAGTTAGTCATATCTTCACGGAGACGTGTGGTGGTATAGTGACAGTGTTGCTGTTGGTGGCAGTGGCAGCAGGGGTGGTAGTGTGATTAAGTAATTGAATCTCACAGTTGAAGACATTTAGGTTAAAAACTGTTGAAGCAATACAAACAGGAATGTTGGTGTTATGTAATCTCGTACTTCAGCACACACGCACATCCAAACACATACACGCACTGTATAAATGTTAGCTGTGTGTGTAAGTAGGCTTTTCTCTGTTAATTGTATCTCTCAACGTTTCTAGTTTGCCTTTTGATAAAAATCACTTGTTTATTATTGGTAGTGGCTGATTGGGATTTCAACTATGGACCTGGACATTTTGATATGAATCACATCATCATTTAATGTTTCTTTTTTTTCCATGTAGACCTGGGTTTGATGGTTTGACAGAAATCACTAAGCCAGAGGACTGCATCAAGCTCTAGTGTTGGCTTCAGCATGATTTCTATGGCTTGGTGCCCTTTCTAATGCCAACTACTTTACAGTGTGTACCAGGTGCTTTTTTTTTTTTTCATGGCACCAGCACTAGTGAGGCCACCAAATAGCTTGCAAGGCAAGACTCCTTAACTGAGTGTGGTACTTGAATTGAAGGTCAAGCAAAGGTCTCTTGCTGAAGTGGTGAATACATGGCATTGTCAGCTAGAGAGAGGGAGAGAATGGAGATAGAAGACCAGAGAAGGTGGGTGGGTAGGAAAGTGCACTACAGTATGAAAAGAGTGTGACATGATTAGAGACAAGGATTGTGGTGGATACATTAGTAGGAAGCATCTGTTGGTCTTGAGAGGCCATGGATTTGTGCTCGAAGAAATTGTGTCAACTGCTGATGGTGGTGCAGCGTCTGTTGTGGCTGCACAGGCCCACACAGGAGTGGCAGTCACGCACACAGCAACTGCATTTGAAGGAGCTCTCTTCCGGCAGTACTGGTTTTTCCTTCTGTTGAGTGGATATGATTAATGGAAATAGAGATATGGAAATGGGGCTCTGTAACTTTCATACCTTTCTTTCAAGAGTCTTAGTTTAAGTGAACTAAAATAATCTTAAATTGAAAGCTACAGAATTGGCTTAGAAAACGTTTATAAATTGTTGAGTTAGTTCCAACTTTATTGCATTAAATTTCCATAAAACCAATAAATAATCTAGTTGTTTAATAGAGGAGGTTTGCTTTGATCTAAAATATTTTAATGCCACCTCTCCTCCTTCGCATAGTTTTTCTGTTTAGACTTGTTTGGATTTTCTTTTTTCTCACCTGAACTGGTTTACACATGCTTGCGTGCACACACACACACACACACACACACACAGACTCTAGCAAAAATATTTCCCACCATACGTCATCACTCTGTTTTTGCATGGCAGACTGTCAGTTCTTTGTTGTGTATCTTTTCAAATGTTGCCATGTCATTCCAAATTAACATCCAGCAACACAAGCTTTCTACTAAAGTCTAGAATTATATAAAATATGAAAAAAAAAGGAAAAGATGACTTGTAGAAATATAAATACACACACACACACAAGATTATGTTGTTTATTTAGCTCAGTATTTATGTTTTACTCCTGCATTAACTAAAAGAAGAAGCCAGAAGTTTCAAGATCTCTGCAAAATTGATTGTTCAAATGTGAACCCTCATCAGTGCCATTCAAAAATGTCAGAGACTCCTCCTCATATCTATTCTTTGATTAAGATCCTAGTAATTGTTGTTGCTGTTGAACAGAATTATGATACAAGATGTTCCAGCCATGACCTTTGCTACTGGCCAATGTGTCCTCCCCCCCCCCCCACCTTTTTGTTACAATAAAAGAAGTGTGGTTTGTGGGAATTTGGTTGGTGGTGCAGGCATGGTTCTGTGGTTCAGACATTTGCTTCACAACCACATAGTTTCTGGTTCAGTCCCATTGCCTGGTACCTTGGGCAATTGTCTTAACTATTGTACCTAACTTGACCAAAGCTTTGTGAGTTGATGGAAATTGAAAGAAGCCCGTCGTATAAGAACGTGTGTGTGTTTGTGTCACTTTGTCTTGACATTGTGTGGTAGTTGTAAATGAAAGTCACTGTTAAGAACACTGTTAAGTGTTCATTTCCAATGTTTCCATGGGAAAACATACCTTTCTGAGAAACAGGTAAGGATTTGTGACTGGAAGGGCAGTCTGCCATAGAAAATCTACCCCTATGAATTTCATATGACCCATATAAGCGTGGGAAACGATGATGATGATTTCTAGTCAGTCAGGTGACTATGCAGAGGCTCCCTTGTTGGCTTGACCAAGGTCCTTGTTTATTACAATAGCGAACTTAACTAAAGACCACTACAACTACTAGTTATTACATTTAAAACAATATAATACCACAGGTAATTAAAATAAATATACCTGTAACTTGAGTAGTTTGACTAAGTCATTTCTTCCTTTTTCTAACAATCATCTCTGATGACTTATCTTCTGTCAATTTTCTTGATGACCTCAATGTTAGGGCTACATGTTGTCCTGAGCTTTCTCACATATATTCTATTTAATTTTATTTAACCCTTTTGTTACCACATTCCTGTTGAAATACACTGCCTTTGTTTCAATTAATTAGAAAAATAACAAAGAATTTAGTAAAATAAGTTGGTGATTTTGATGAAAGATTTCAATTTAGATCCATTAAAGCCTTTTGTTATTATATTTCTGTTGAAATAAACAGTGTTTGTTTCAATAAATCTTGGAAATAGTGAAGAATTAAGTAAAATAACTTTCTCATTATTAAAGCTGTGATTTGGAACATAGATTAACAAAGTTTTCATGGAAAGTCTTAATTTAGGTCACTTAAAAACAAGAAGTTTATATTATAAAACAAAGGATGGTCTCTGGCAGGTTGCTATCAAAAGGGTTAGGGCAGTCGTTGGTATCAAAAGGGTTAATGTCTAAACTTTTATGTCTTTTGATGTCAGTTTGTTAATATTTGCAGTAGTAGATTTCATCACCTGATTCCTCTTCATTCACATGACCTGATGGTTGTCTTCTTTATCTGAACTGTTTGTTAGTAGTTGTTGTTTAATCCTTTGGCATCAAATGTAATGCTTAGTTATTCACATTGTTTTGAATTAATCAAGCATTATTTTGTAACTACAAGATTTCAATGCCGTGAGTATTCATTTTTAAAATGATATGGTTGGGTAGGTGTGAGAAGGTAGATCTATAAAAGGGGTAGAATATCTGGGCCAGACATGACCAGCTTAAAACAGTAAAGGATTAACCCTCAAAGCCTGTAGATGTGTAGACCAAAGACTTTCTCTCCAGTCACACCCACTTCGTTAATTATTCAGAAATAGTATATGTAAGACTATTGCTATTTAGAAATAGCAGTCAAGCGATCACAGACACTCTTTTGTTGGTTTGGCTTATTAGTAGTTAGTATTTTTGGAATTTCTATGGTTTTTGTTTTTTAAAAAAATTCCCATAACTGATCAGTGGCACCTTCTGACCAGAAGGAGCCCTATTCTTTTAGTGTGTCGCATTTTCAAGTGGAATCGTTTGGTTTTCTGGATATTGTGTTTCCATTGATCCAACTCCAATAATTTTCTCTTGTGTTCTTTCTTAACACATATATGCACACACACAGCTCCAGTCCTAGAATATCACTTTGTTAAATCCGTCAAGGCTTTCTTTAGTTTATGACAGCCACCGACTTAATCTGTTTTAAATTTCTCCTCTGGGATTTATTTGGCCTCCAACATTGTCTTTGGTAGCTGTTTCATCAACATCAATAACAACATCAATTATAACCTGACACCAACTTGTTATGCAAGCTGGAACTTGTATCAGTGTTATTCTTATCAAAAAATAGCACTAATCAATGAAGGACAATCAGCTAAACAACAACAACGATTTATTATCTTTTTTTATTTTTACAACTTGAATTTTCCACGATGACAAGGTTTTTATATTTTCATAAGAGAAATGTGTTATCATTAAAAAAGATTTCTTAGCTATGTGAGTGTGTTATTATGTTAGTAGTATTTTATTATCTAATAATATCTCTGGACCTTTAGGTTTAATTAGAACTAATTTATATTTAACGTCATGATTAACATTTTGTTCCTTTATTGCTTTGATTTCAGCAATTCCAAGATCTTATTAAAAAGGGCAAGAAAATTCCTATAATTTACTACAATTTACTACACCATCAAAACCATCTCCTGTAATCAACCATGTAGGTCCAGACCCTCACTGACATGGGTCCACACACACACACACACACACACGCACACGCACACACCAGTGTGATTAAGACATAACTGATTTCATGTTCAGTCCCACAATGTGGTACCTTTGGACCAGCTATAATAACTCTGAGCCAAGCAATGCCTTGTGAATGCATTGGCAGATGGAAATTGCCAGAACATTATTGTGTGCACGAGTGCACATGCCTTCCCCTTGCCTGCTGATGATAAACAAAATTGCTGTTCATACAAATGGTGTCATTTGTTTGTTGTCTTCCATGAAAGCATGTCCAGCTATGGGGGAAATATTGTTTTGGTTAGAAGTGGGTAGGGGCTAGCAACAGGAAGGGCATCCAGCCATAGAAAATCTGTGTCTGACTCATACAAGCATGGAAAAGTGAATGCTAAAATGATGATGATACATCATTCTTCTGCCTGCTTTTCCGTGTTTGCATCGGTTGGACAAGTCCTCTCGGAAACAGCATCCTGACATTTGTTGTGTTCCTCTGTGTCATTTCTTTTGTGGGGTTTAACCTTCCTAAGATCACTCTTCATCATTATGTCTCCAGGGATCAGCTAGCCAAGGCTGTCTACTTCTTTCTGTTGTGTGCTTGAAATGCATGCAAATCAGCCAGGTTCCTTTTTTCCAGTCCATTCTTTGATGTTGTCATCAGTTCACAAATATCTTTGCTGGTCCTTTGCTGTCTTCTCCTCCTTACTTTCTGCCAGGATGATCTTGAACAATACTCCTTTTCTATTATATATCTAAAATATGATAACTTTGTGGTCTTGATTTTCGACAGTAGGTAGTATTGGACTTTCAGCTTTTCTAGTTCCTCAGTGTTTGTTTCCTGTCTGCCCAATCTATGAAAGATCCACATTACAAAGGCATCTGCTTCTTTTCCATTTCTCTGTACATTGTCTACAATCAGTCTTTTTTACATTCTTATGATGGCTGGAGAGAAATTGTTTAACAAAAACAGACTCAGAAATTTTTTTTCATATTGAAATTAATTAGACTAATTGTTATTTCTCAGTGTCTCAATTGAATTAATTAGTTAATTAGTAATGATATGTAGTTTATATGTATTCCTTCTGTTCTATTCTACCACAGAATGTATCAGAAATATAATGTCTTGCTGGTTTGTACTACAGCTCTTCAATATATGTTTAATGTAATATTTCGTGAGATGTTGAGTCATGGTTAAGATACCAGATCCTTTGTGTGTTTTGTCATGGGCAAATAAAGCTAATTCAGAAATTAGTTTTGCTACCATTCATGTGTTTTTTATTTCTAGAGTAAGTCATATGCACAGTGTGTGTGTGTGTGTGTGTGTGTGTGTGTGTGTGTGTATAAGGATAAGCAAGCTAGGCAAGTCAATATACAAAAAATATTAAATACATTTAATGCAAAACGTGTACATATGTTTACATATAAAAAGGTCTGACTTATACAGAATAGAAATGATGTCAGGAATTAAAGAGATTGATTGAGAGTTTTGAGTCTAACAGCTGCTTCTGGGGGGTTTCGTGGTCTAAAATAGCGATTGTGAATTGATTGCATCATTGGATAATACCAGCTTCCGTCTTCAGGGAAGAAGTTTTACATTTGAGGTGAAGATGGATATATGCAGAAAGGAGATTAAAGATGGATATATGCTTCCCAACCTTATGGTTCCGGGTTCAGTTCCACTGTGTGGCACCTTGGGCAAGTGTCTTCTACTACAGCCTCAGACTGACTAAAGCCTTGTATGTGGATTTTGTAGACGGAGACTGAAAGAAGCTGTCATATGTGTTTGTAAGAGAGAGGGCCTTTGTGTCTGTGTTTGTACCCCCCCACCACCACTTGACAATCAATGTTGGTGTGTTTATGTCCATGTAAATTAGCAGTTTGGCAAAAGAAACTTATAGGATAAGCACAAGGTTTAAAACAGAAAATAACTACTAGGGTCAGTTTGTTCAACTAAAATTCCTCAAGGTGGTGCTCCAGCATGGCCACAGTCCTATGACTGAAACAAGTAAAAGAACAAAAGAATATATTTAGGGCTCCCAAAGGGGGACTAGGAGTAGTCTATTGGCTTGAATCTGTAACATTTTCTGATGAACTTTCTGGTTTAGTATCTTCTTCCCAGGCACAGAACTATTCTGTTGAGCTTCCTGTTATTCACATGTTTTATTCTCATAGATTCCTACCTTGAACTGGTGCTCCCTAGACCCCCCCCCCCCTTACCATCACTTTGTTTTCCTTTGGTTTCGTATTTTCAGTCCTTTAAGCTTTCTGTCAATCAACATTCTTTGGATTTGTAGTTCTCCTCTTTCCTTTCATTGTAGACCCTTGTGTTACTGTGGCCTCAAGCCTTTGTTGGGACAAATGTATAATAATAATAATTAAAAAAAACATGTAGAAATAAGAGTAGTAGTGGCCTAGTTTAATGATAGAAACCAATCCCATTGACATGGAAATAATTAAGTAGTCATCTGGATATCTTATGTTTGCATTGAAATTAATTATCACATGATTATATTTTTCTCCTGGTTATTGACTCTTGTTAAATTGACCTACACCGCTTAGGTGTCTGTTAGTTTCCCATGTCAAAACAAGGCAACTATTTCATCATACAAACGGCTGCTTTATATGTTTGTATATACAGAAATAGGTGCCCCACCCAAACACACATATCCTGTACTAGAAACCTGTTTATTAAACGACATATAATGCTGCTTTAGCGATTGTTATGACTTTTGGTTCATTTCTTTTTGTGATGGTAGACTTTTATCTGTTTCACCAGAAACATGTTTACTGCCACAGCTGGTCAATGTTTTTTTTTTTATTCATTCTTTATTAACTATCTATTGTTAGTGTGTCTGAGTATTCCTCTTGCATATATACATGAGTGGTATTCTGTTGCCAGTCTGCTCAAGTGGTACTCTCTTGCAAGCATTCCCGAGTAGAACTTTAGAATTCCCAAACACACACACACACACACACACACACACACACACACACACACACACACACACACACACACACACACACACACACACTCTCTCTCTCTTTCTCTCTCTCTTTCTCTCTCTCTTTCTCTCTCTCTTTCTCTCTCTCTTTCTCTCTCTCTCTCTCTCTCTCTCTCTCTCTAAATGAGAGAGAGAGAGAGTTCTCATTGGTCTTGTCTCAAGAGCTGTTCTTGGACAGGATTTATTTCACCTCAGTTTATTAGAAATGGTTGACTTCTATGAATATCTCTCTTAGAACGATACAAACTTAATTTCGATCCATCAAGCAGTACTGTAGTGATGATAATTACCTACATAGGCATGAGGAAAAATTTGGTGAGAGAATAGTTTGTTATATCAGTCTAAGGACATGACTGGAGCTGTATTTTTTTGGCCCTGGAGTTCAACTTTATCTTTTATCTTTTCAAGGTTGATTAAAATAATGTGTTGGTCAAGTACTGGGCTTGATGTAATTGACTACCTAATTGAGGATTTGTGCCTGTATTTGAAAATATCTATAATAACTATTATTACAAAGGTGCTAATTTTGCAGAATCATTGGAATCGCATGCAATTCCTTGTTTTAGCTCTTTCCGTTCTTTGCATTCTGAGTTTGGATTCTGCTAAGACCCAACTTTGGTTTTCATTGTTTTGCAGTTGATAAAACAAGATGCCAATCATTTACTCTATATAATCGACTAACACCTGCCCGTCAAACTTGCCAGGCTTATGCCTAAATCGGGAACCAATGTTGTTGTTATTGTGTGGCTTTCTTTTTTCATGTCCTGAGTTCAAATTCCTCTGAAGTTGACTTTGACTTTCATCCTTTTGGAATCGATAAAATAGTACCGGCTGAGTACTGGGGTTGATGTAATCGACTTACCTTTCCCCCCTGAAATTACTGATCTTGTGCCAAAATTTGAAATCGTCATCGTCATCGTCATCGTCATCGTCATCGTCATCGTCATCGTCATCGTCATCGTCATCGTCATCGTCATCGTCATCGTCATCATTAAGGTGGTGAGCTGGCAGAATTGTTTGGACATCAGGCTTAGTGGCATTTCATCATTTGTACATTCTGAGTTCAAATTCTACTGAGGTCAACTTTGCCTTTCACCCTTTTGGGGTCAATAAAATAAGTATCAGTCAAGTACTGGGGTTGATGTAATCGACTAGCACCCCTACCACTGTCAAATTTCAGACTTTGTACCTATGATAGAGACGATTATTATTATTATTACATTGTATTGGACTTTTAGATTGGTCCGAGAAGGCATATTTCTAGATGATTATAAGCAATTGGCTTGATTTATAACTGGTATTCCTATTTATTGCGAAGTTGGAGTACTAAAAACAGCATGTTGGCAGCTTGCAGGATTTGAACTTTGAATGTAGAGGAGCCAAACTAAATACTTTGAGGTATTTGTTACAATGATGATGATTCAGTTGAGCACCATGGTCTTGCCGCTACTGAACACCACCACCGCCATTACCTAACACCACCACCATAAAATAGATATTAGAAATAATAAATTACACCAGTTATCAGGTGACCTCATCTCAAGAAAGTGGGCCAATAGCCGTGTCGTTGATTTCTCATAGTTTGGTTGAATGAATCACTTCAATACATTTCATGTTTTACACCATTGTTGTTGCTGTTTCAGTGATATATCTGTTTTTAATTCAACACTATTGCTCAAATAATTCCACTCTGATAATTTCGAAACATAGACATGCGCAAGTGTGGGTGTGCGGCTATGGGAAGTCATGTGCTAGAGACATTGTTGTTTTTCATGTCTGTCAACAAATTGTTCACTTGCACCGTAGTGCCTACAAAGACCAGGATGTGTGTAAATGTATGAAGAAAGTGAACATAAAAAATGAGCAAAGACTCTGTGTGTGTGTGTGTGTGTGTGTGTGTGTGTTTATTATGCACATTAATTTGCATTTTATATATAGTAAATTGCTGCCATAAATTGTGCTCTCTCTCTTTTTCTCTCAACATAGATACAACTCTTCAGTAGTGATTTAGTCAGGCTTACTTTGACTAAATAATTTTATCTTATATCCTGAGTTTCGATTTACATTTGTGGAAAACTATCCTGGTACACATCATCACATCACAGTTTTATGTTCATTCTAATACGCACACACACATGTCTATGTGCATATACAAGTGTATCTATGCGCGTGCACGCACACACACACACACACTATGCATATATTACTACAATTAAGTATAGGGAACATATTAGGTGTGTGTGTGTGTGTGTGTGTGTGTGTGTATTGATCCCAATACAGATTAGCAGAGTGTATATAGAGAAGTGGCTGTAACCTACTTTCAGCTCGTATGCTACATAATCTCTCATAATTAATCAATGATTTAATGACTTTCTGATTAAAGTTAGATTATTAATCAGTAGCAGCTGCATGAGTCATCACGAGATGTCTGAGTTATGTAGTGGTGATGGTGGTAATGTAGTGGTCACTATGGGCAGAGAGTTTGTTAGTTGCTGTGGGGCAGGAGGTGATGGTCTTGGTAGATAAATGGTGTTGTGGTTTACACGAGTAACAATTTAGTAAAAGTGAGCCCTGATCTTTAATGGTGGCTGTTGTTTGGTGATGCTCTTGTAATGGTCCATTGTCATATTGTTTAATGTTTGGTAACTTTGGTAGATTGGTGTGAATGGTGGGTTAACAAAGGACAAAGTGTGCTAATGGTCGGCTCATTTAGTCTTCTAATTAGCCATTTAATAGCATGGTTTATCCTTCCAGATTTTACCTGCATCTAGCCACACATGTGACTAACATAATTCTTAACCCTTTTGACACCAACCTGCCTGAAACTGTCCCTGTTTCTATGATACAAACATTCCTGGTTTAAAGCGATCTAAATTAGAATCTTCCACCAGAATTTCATGTTGATTTATGTTCCAAACATCAGCTTAATAATGATAGTTATTTTTCTAAATTCTTCATTATTTTTAGAATTAATTGAATCAGTCAGTATTTTTCAACAGAGATATGATAATGAGAGAATTAATGAATCAATCAACAGTCAGATTAATTCTGATTGTTAGTTAATATTTGTAGAAATGAGGAGTGGGGGTGAATAACCTCCTCTCATGGTAACGCTATATAATATCATGAAGATGGAATAATAAATAGTCTCTCATCTTCTAGAGTTATCTGTAATTACTGTGATATGGAGGAGAAAGAGTACAGCTTAAGTCGTCATCATCATCATCATCATCATCATCATCATCATCATCATCATTTAATGTCTGTTTTCCTTGTTGGTGTAGGCTGGAGGGTTTGATAGGCTCTGTCAAGACACAAGGCTGCATTGAGCTCCAATGCCAGCTCTGATGTGGTTTCTACAGCTGGATTCTCTCCCTAAAGCTAACTGCTTTACAGTATGGAGTGGGCGCTTTTTATGTGGCACTGGCACATCTGGTGTGGCTAAGTAACTTGCAAGACAAGGCAAAAGTTCCTTGATCAACTAAGTGGAGTGGGGGAGTATTTAAGATGGTAGGTAGGTGACTTTATGGCCCTTTTTTTCTTTCTATGTCCAGTTTTATTTGACTACAATTCTAATGTAACATAGTTTAGTTAATTGCTCTTCTTAATTTTGATTGGAAGACTTATTAGAACAGCAAACTTTTAAATACCTTGTGGTGGTGTTTACTCCTTTCCCATACTTTAACTTCTGCCATTGCTGACTTTCAGCTTTCTGTATTTTGTGGGGAATGATTAAATTGACTGTAGGGTCTTGTGCCAATGTTAGAAATCATCATCATTGATGGTGAACTGGCAGAGTCGTTAGAACATTGGAAAAAATGCTTTGCAATAATGACTGTTGCAAGATTTCATTGTGGAAGTTAACTGCTTGACCATTATATTGGGAAACTAATATGAATGTACGTGTGTGTGTGTGTGTGTGTGTGTGTGTGCGTGCGCGTGTACGTGTACGTGTGTTTTACTTTTTGTTATTGTCTTTATCATCATCACTATCAACAATTACTCGTTATATTAGATGTTTATTTGTGGTGTTTCTGAGGGGAAGGGGAGAAGGATCAAAGCAAATATGAAAAACTGAGGGGGGGGGGGGGGACAACAACAACAACAACAACAACAACAACAACCAAAGTTCAAGGGTCAATATTATGAGGTTGATGGTCAAACAAGAAAAAAATAAGTTCAATAAAAGTATAACATTTCAGACATAGTCCTTCGTCAAATATTAAAGGGAAGTCCAGGAGAGATAGGAAAATGCATATGGGTCAGGTTTATATATATATATATATATATATATATATATATATATATATATGAGAGAGAGAGAAAAGTCTTTTCACATGTAATTTCTTGAAGCCTCATTCACTATTTCAATGAATCAATCATTTGGAATCTAAATTGTCATTTTTGTCAGCTTCAACTTTGTTTCCTGTCAGATACAAGTTGAGGCTGGAATATTTAAAGAACTCCATGGAAAGTGATTGAATGTAATTTTCTTTGTCTTTGAATTCATTGTAATTCTAAAAAAAAAAAAATATATAGACAAAGAAACAAAAGAGTATTAGGGAGTGTTAAGAGTGCGATCAATGGCGTGTGGCCAGGTTTTGTATAATTGGGAGGGTGGAAGTGACCGACCATAAAGAACGGGCTGTCTCTGATGATGATGATCTACATGTAGAACAAGTTTGACTTGTTCTGTGGTTGCTTATTGAAATCCAAGATAATAGATTGTTTGCAGAGATGGAAGTGTATTGCTAGTGTCAGACAAACTTGTACAGATAACAAGAATGAGATATCATCCCAAATTAGTTGTCAATTATTTCTATAAAAGCTGCAAGATTCATATCTTATGCTCTACACAAAATTGTGTTTGCTAGCCCACACGCTTCCTTCCACTGCTTAACACTGTAATCTGTTGTGCTCAGTCCATCTGAACACACTGCTGCCTTTATGTGAGTTTATTTTTAGTCTGTTCTGCTCTGTTTTCACCGATCTTTGCTCAAAGACATTCCAGTTATGAATGTAACATCTTTTTGTTTGTTTTTGTTGTTAAAGACCTAGTGTATCAAGGACTATATTATTCAATGTCTCTTCCTTAGAATGGTAGTGTTTGATGTAAAGGTGGCTTAGTTGCTATTTCTAGGAAGTTGAATGTCCAGATAGAGGTTCCCTTGTTGCTTCATATTTCACTGGCAAAAGAGATTTTAAAATGGCTTTATTACTAGGATTGATTCAGACTGGTGCTCCAGCATGACTGAAGCAAGTAAAAGATAAGATATATAAATATGTGCAATGTTGTTGGCTTATTTTTCATTCACTTTCCAAGCTGTTATTGTGTGAGACTTGACATTTAAATTCCAGATCAGTTCTTCTTCAAAATTACTACCCTCCTAGGACGAAATATTGCTTGTAACACTCTATAAGAAAGATGAATATTTTACTACTGCATTTGATGGCATAAAAACACACACACAAGCTAATTGGGTGTACCTCAATTTCAGCAGTTACATTTAGGAAAAAGAGAGTGCCAAGGACTAAATTAGCTTATAGGAGACCTGGGGTAATTTTTGGGGGCATTGTTTTGGGGAAAAAGGTGTATTTTATAATGCTATCATACAGTCCTTTTAAGCCTTCTTGTCTTAGCAATGGTATTATTGTTAGACTAGCTCCACTGTCCAAGGTAGTCATTGAAGAAGCCACAGGTTATATTTTATCAATATGTTTGTTATATTTCTACAGAAATACACTTCCTTTCTTTCTATTAATTTTGAAAATAATGAAAAATTTAGGGCAATTATTTTGTCATTAATTAAAGTAATGTTCAGATTATGGACTTCAAACAGCATTTTAATGGCAGATGTTAATTTAGATTGCTTTAAACTGGAAGATGGTATCACTTGACCAAGGGCAGTCTCTGGTAGTTGGGATATCAAAAGGGTCAGTCTCCAACAGGTTGGTAATATCTCTAGTTTGTGTTCATCTTTTCTTTTATTATTTTGAGCTTATTTTGCATCTTCTGTTTTGCTAAAAAGTTGACTGCCATGGCTTAGGCTCAGGCCAGTAACTTATTAGGAAAGACATTCCAGCCACGACCATCCCTTCTTTTGTAGATATTTGTTCAATATATCTTTGCTTTTTGAAAATAGAGTATGATTAGAGGAAGGTCTAACTGCTATCTCTTGTAGGTCAGGTGACTACTACTACTACTACTACTACTACTACTACTACTACTACTACTACTACTACTACTACTACTACTACTACTTTATGGTTCTGCTCTCCTCAGGTTGTTATACTGAAATAGCTAAGTTGTTGAAGGTGGTCATTTGTAAAACCACAGTGTAATGAGCAGCTTGGCCATTACTGTATAATGACTGGCCAGAATTCCATCCACTACCTCATTGTGTGTGTGTGTGTGTGTGTGTTATACACACACACACACACATTGTAATTTGGTTTCAGTTCTTCCTGCTACTGACCCAAAACCTGTGTGTGTGTGTGTGTGTGTGTGTGTGGAGAGAGAGGGAGGACAGGAAACATTAATTAATGTCACCCTGTTACCCTAAATAGACATACCTTACTTAATGGTTATGATTCATTTTCACTAAAATTGGATTTGGTTTAAGTGGCTGGTAGTGCTAAAGCCACCACATCTCATCACTTCAATTGCATGGTGGTGGTTAGGATGTAAATGATGTTACTAACATAGCAGCAACGGTGGTGGTGGCTGTAGTAGTAGCTGTAGTAAGATGGCCTGAATTAGCTTGTGCAGTATGCAACAGCTCTGTAACCATCAAATGTGTGTGTTTATATAAATGTGTGTGTGCGCGTGCTGTGTTGTAATTATTAATGTACTCAATTTACGCATTTGTGAAATTAGTGTAGTCACGTGTGTGTGTGTGTGTGTGGACAGGTAACTATAATTAAATCTATAACTGATGTTTCAGGAAAATATTTAGCATTTGAATACTTGCATGGCCTCCCTCCTATAAATTTTAATTATATACAAAGCTACTTACATGTACACAACTTTACAACTTGTGCATATTTGTGTTTTATATATATATATATATATATATATATATATATATATATATATATATATATATATATATATATATATATATATATATATATATATATATATATATATATACATATATATATATATATATACACACACACACACACACACATATAAAGAGATAGGTGTGTGTATATATATGTCTCTTTATAATATATATATATATATATATATATATATATATATATATATACACACACATACACACACACACACACACATTTGTGTGTGTGTGTATCATACCCCCCCCCCCCCACACACACATAGTTGTGTGTGTGTGTATATTAATGTAGTTATATCTATTTTTCTACTTAATGACAGCAAGAAATTTATCTAAAAGTAAAACAAAAACAAAGAGGGAAAGCAATACCAAAAATTCCTCCATTCTCAGGATTTATTGAATTCTTGAAAATGTCATGTTACAATTTACAGCAGCTCTGCAAAAGTCAGTCCCTCCTCTCTTCCTCTGACTCTCTCTGACTGTTCTAACCAGCCTCTCAGATAGTGGAGTGGTGGTGGTGTCTGATCACCACCACTTCTTGGTTGCAGTGTAACTCACACCCACACACACACACACACACACACACACTCCCTCCCTCTCTTTCTCTCTCTCCCTCCCTCTCTTTCTCTCTCTCCCTCCCTCTCTTTCTCTCTCTCCCTCCCTCTCTTTCTCTCTCTCCCTCCCTCTCTTTCTCTCTCTCCCTCCCTCTCTTTCTCTCTCTCTCTCTCTCTCTCCCTCCCTCCCTCTCTTTCTCTGTCTGTCTGTCTGTCTGTCTGTCTGTCTGTCTGTCTGTCTGTCTGTCTGTCTCTCTCTCTCTCTCTCTCTCTCTCTCTCTCTCTCTCTCTCTCTCTCTCTCTCTCTCTCTCTTTCTCTTTGGCAGTGTGGTATTTTAATTAATTAGCAATTGGAACTGTTTTTACATCCAGGGTTTGGAATTATTACAGTTTTCCCCCCTCTACCCCATTCACCCCCTCTTATCTATAATTTATCATTTTTGTTGGTATATATTAAAATATATGTAGAATAAATATATAAATATGTGCAAAGTGTGTATGTGTGTGTGTGTGTATATTTTTGTACTTGTGCATATATATTTTTATATAGACATGTATGTGCATATTTTTATATGTATAGACATGTGTAGCATCAATTTTTACTGCTGCTGCTGCTGTTACTACTACTACTACTACTACTACTACTACTACTACTACTACTACTACTACTACTACTACTACTCAGTTATATAAGTACAGGTGATATCTGATCCTTAATGTTAAAGTAATAAAATGTTAAAATTTTAGTTAAGTCTACCTTGATATCCTTCCAGACTTTTCTGTGTGTTCATATAATTATTTAACCAGATTGTCTTGATTCATTATGAGGATGATGATAATAATAATTTATTAGCCACACGGACTCAAAACATTGGGGAGAGTACAGGGATGAATGTAAAGTCGGTGGCAGTTGGAGGGGGTGATCTAAAAGGAAGGCAAGATTAATTAATAAGAATAATAATAATAATGATGAAGAGAAAATTTTTTCAAATTTTGGCACAAGGCCAGCAGTTTTGAGTGAAGGGGGGGAAAGTCGATTATGTTGATCCCCAGTACTTTACTGGTTCCTATTTATCGAGTCTGTAAGGATGAATGGCAAAGTTGAAAATTGACTCAAGCAGAATTTGAACTCAGAATGTAAAGAGCTGGAAGGAATGCTGCAAATCATTTTCCCCACTTACTGCAAATAATAATAATATTAATAATAACGGTTTCAAATTTTCGCACAAGGCCAGCAATTTGGGGGAGGGACTAGTCAATTACATCAACCCCAGTTGCTCAACTGGAAGGATGAAAGGCAAAGTCAACCTCAGCAGAATATAATAATAATAATAATAATAAAATTGTCTCTGAGCCGTGGGCGGGGTCTGAGGCATAATTCCACAACCTGACTGTAAAAGATCTACATTTTGTAGAACAACAACAACAATAATAATGCTAAGGTCAACAGTTGCATGTATTCTGGCGCATAAAAAGCCAGAACTAAACAAACAGAAATTTAGTGTGTGTGTGTGTGTGTGTGTGTGTGTGTGTGTGTGTGTGTGTGTGTTTAATTCAGGACAAGGTTGTTTACTAGAAATGCAGCAATCTATGAAAAATGAAGCAGCCTTTTATTGGATGGTAATCTTGTTGACAGCTGATAGTTTTCCTTTGCTAGCTACTTTATCTACACATACACACACACGCCATCCAACACACAACACACATCTGTACACTACACACATACCATACACCATAATAAAACACACACACACACACACACGTCATACATTACGCACACACCACAGACAGTACACTAGACAGTTACCACAATCATCATACATTACATGTACACACTAAACATTAAACTATTACACACACACACACACACACACACACACACACACACACACATCCCCCCACTACATTCCACATACATCACACACATACAAACACACACACATGCATGTGCACGCACACACCATACTCAAACATACATACAATCTCACTGTTTTAAAAACCTCTTTAAATCAAAACCAATTGATGTGAAGTAGTTTTATGATGTAATGGGTGGGATGAGAGAGTGGTGTGGTAGTAGGATTGTACTTTGAGATGAATTGATTATTTTTGGCTTTCTTTTCTTTCTTCCTTTTTTTTGTTTCCATTCCTCTTTGACTAAATCTGTACATTCTATATATCAGCCAGGCTGTACTTGTACTCCTGCTGCTACTAGCCAGCTAAGCATACATAATAAATAGCAGTGGTAGCAGCAGTAGCAGTAGTAGTAGTAGTAGTAGTAGTAGTAGTAGTAGTAGTAGTAGGAGTAGCAGCAGTAATAGTGGTGGCATTATTGATTTTTCTTACCTTTTACTCTATTGTTTCTTTCTACCAGCTGATAGCTGTCCAGTCATCTCTCTCTCTCTCTCTCTCTCTCTCTCCTCCTCCTCATCCTCCTCACCACCACCACCACCATCGGCCACCATATGGAATACTATAAAATGGGCTTCGTTAATGCTAGGTCACTGTGTTGATAAACTGATTGATTGAAGCAACAAACTTTGTGCATCATTATAAAGTTTCCTTCACTTGAATTTTCATCTTTGTCGTCCTCTTCGTCTTCTCTCCATCTCAATATACAACACCTACACAGTTCTACTTCATTCCTCATTGCTTCTACAAAATATTTTTTCCTTCTCTTTTTTCTTCTTACTTCTTACCTATTGCAGGTGAAACATTGAATTCACTTATTTTATCTTCCTTTGATGTCTTCTCCCCCCCTCTCTGTTTCTCTCTTTCTCTCTCTGTCTTCTTAGAATTACATTTGTGAATTCTAAATTAGCACCATCTCTATGCTTCAATTTTCTGTTTGTGCATCCTATTAAGTGACTTTGTATTCTGTCATCTAAACTAGCATCTCTCTCTCTCTTTTCTCTCTGTCTCTCTCTCTCAGAATATTATTGATTTTGCTCTGCTATTACCATGGCAACTGACCTTTTCTTTCTGCTCTTGCTATTAAAAAGATGCTGCTATTGAACTGATGCTGATAGCAATTCTAGAAACTGGATTAGTCAGTCTGTCTTTCTATTTCTAATTTACATTCTTCAATGAGAATATTCTCCTCCCTTTCTGGTGCTAAGGTGTGCAGATATTGCATTTCTGGGTAGTGTGGAAGGGTTGCCAAAGACTCTTGGTTTGATGGCAGTAATAGGGACTAACAGATAGTTTTTACAAGATTAACCCTTTTGTTAGCATATTTCTGTTGAAATACATTGGCTTTTTCTTCAATTAAATTTGGAAATAATGAATTTTGTAAAATAGCTTTCATATTTAAGCTAATGTTTGTAACATAACATGAAATTTTGGAGTGTTTTAATATAGATCAATTCAACCCCTTTGTTGCCATATTTCAGTTGAAATCAATTGCTTTTGTTTCAGTTATTTTTGAAAATAATAAAGAATTTAATAAAATAACTTAGTCGTTATATTAAGCTGTTGTTTGGATCATAAGTTAATATGAAATTTTGATGGAAGGTTTTAATTTGGATAATTTTAAAGCAGAAATGCTTCTGGTGGGTTTCGTACCAAAAGGCTTAAAAAGTAAACTGATCAATTTTGCATATTAACTATTTTTTTATTTGTCTGTTTTAATCGAAATTTGAATTAGAAATTGGGATTGATTTCCCCCCATTTTTTTTGTTAATATTCTTATGTGAAATATTTTAAATTTGACTTTCTCTAATTGGCAAGAGAGTTGTCCTTGCTTTTCACACCCCAACCACTTGTGTTAGAAAATTTAGAGAACCAGTTAAAAGATATCTTGTTTGTATTTCTTTCCCCTCAACAACTTGTCTATATTCCTGCCTAAATGATTTGCAGACCCTTCAATTAGCCACCAAGGTTTCTTTCGAGTTTTTGGTTTGTTACACAGAACTTTAAACCCATTCCACTTGAAGAAGCTACAACACTAACATAGATATTATTGAGTGGTGAGGGCCACCTTCTGATTTGAGTTTATGCATTTGAATCAGATATAAAGATGCATTTGACTATTCCTTGCCTGTCTGTCTGTCCATCTCTCATACACACTATGGACTGGTATTGGGCTTACTGAATAGTTTTCTCATTAGTTACTTAGAGATCTGACCCCTCTTCTCTTGGTTATAATATAAAAATGGCAATGTCAGGAGCAGTACTAACCCAACACACTTTGTTTTTTGATGGACATCACTGGGGATGGTCAGGGGTGTCTTAAATCACGGAGTTTTTGACTTCTGGTGTGTGTGTGTGTGTGTGTGTGTGTGTGTGTGTGTGTGTGTGTGTGTGTGTGTGTGTGTGTGTGTGTGTGATATTCTTGGACAATTATTTCATACTGTCCGTCTTTTGATGCTGCTTTCTCTTTCCATTTCATAGGAAACTGTTTTAACAGGTTTCGGTATTGTTGAGTTTGTGTAATCTAATTAGTGTTTAATTAGTTAACCTTGAACAATGTAAGCCTCATAGATATTAAATTACCTTGTTTACAGCTAGCACATCTTAATAGCTAATTAAGTGTGTGTGTGTGTAGTTGCTGACACCATCAAATTGAACAATATCATAAGATGTTGAATTTGTGATGAACTTTTGGTCAATAACTGATGAGGGTTTCACCCTGTCCACATGCAGTGTGTGTTTTTTCCTGTTTTCGGTAGCTTCCTTTGCTGTTGCTCTGTGCCATATTTTACTATGTAGTCATTCTAGGTTATTTTTACCAAATATCTACAAATCTTCAGTTTGTGGAACATTGTTAAAAGTAAGTAAGTTAATGGAATATTTTACACTCTGTGATTGGCCATATTGTGAAATGATTGGTGATAAGACAGAAAAAAAAAAACCATCCTAAAAGTAACGACATACATAACAACAGGGTTGATCAGTGTTTTTGCCTGTCTGTCTGTCTGTCTCTCCCTCCCTATCTGCCCTCTCTCTCTGAGCTGTGCCAAATGGTGAACCGTAACCAATCTCAATCCCTTCTTGTACAGTTGCTTCAGAATTTCTTTTGAAAGTTGTGTGCCATGTCTTCTTGAATCTCTCTCTCATATATATATATATATATATATATATATATATATATATATATATATATATATATATGTGGTCTGCCAGCAGTCAGAAAACATGACTTGCAAGTTTCACTCATCTTTCCACCATAATCTCCTGCAGGCTGCACGCATTGGCTCTTCTCAATATTGCCCTCCTCGGTTCAGTGTTAGAGATTCCGTTTTAAAGTGATCTGAGTTAAAACTTCCCATTAAAATTTCATGTTAATAAACATGGCAAACAACTGTTCAATAAATACAAAGTTATTTTCATAATTCTTCATTATCTTCAAAATTAATTGAAACAATTGAAGTATACTTTGACAGAAATATGATAACAAAAGGGTTAAAGTGATCTAAATTAAAACCTCCCATCAAAATTTCATGTTAACAAGACCAGTATAATAACGGTTACTTTAAGGAATTTTTTATTCTCAAAACTAATTGAAACAAGGGTAATATATTTCAATGTAAATTTGGGTTGCATAAATTCTTATATCCACTTCAGTTAGTGACACATAATGTTCCCTCCTGGTCAGCCCTTGTGATAAAAGATGTGACAGAAAAATAGTCTTGGTTTTTTTTAATGTTCTTTTCTTTTTTTAAAGACAAGATACAGGTTTATGGAGTTTTTACTAGTCAATTTGAGCCTCTGTACCATTTAAAAAAAATTTACCTATGGACTCTATTGAGTCCTGTTTTACTTTGATGTACCCTACTAGCTATTCGATGTTTGAAAATTCCCATTTTTTAAAATTTAGATATTATTAGGGATTGTATAAAAAAAATAAAATTTTTTTTTATCTATTGTAGAAGTATAACCAATTTTTTGCAGATAAATTTTAACAACAAAATATGGGTCCCCAAAAGCCATATAGGCCCCGGTTGAAAACCACTGGTTTAGAGGCTCCTTGTCTGGTTATCTACAGCTGTATGTATCAATGCAAATTTAGGTGCAAACGTGCACCTGCAGCTAGTATCTATCTCCATATCATCAATTTACTAGTAATCTCAATCTTGTTTAATCACTATTGAAGAATTCTGTTTTCACTTGATTAAAAAAATAATCCCACTTAGCTGCAATTACTGGAGGGTTTTTTAATTAATTAATTTCTGTGTGTGTGTGTCTTTTTTTTTTTTTTTTTTTTTTTTGCAGTCTTTAATTATATTTTTAGATATTAATCCTCACTGTTATTACTGCAGACAGAAATAAGTATCAGGCATATTAACTACTGTACAACGAACACCATTATCACCACCACCACTCTCTTTTAATGTCTGTCTTCCATGGATTGAGTTTCCTGTCGTACAAAACACACAGTGACTGTTCGTCTATATACACACTTGGAACAGCATAAAATTATAACAGTGTGTATAAATGTTTAAAAAGCATGTACAAATATAGGATGGCATAAGCTGTAATATTTTGTTTCTGAGAAGTTTTGTGTGTGTGTGTGTGTGTGTGTGTGTGTGTGTGTGTGTGTGTGTGTGAATGAAAAAAATATATATATATATATATATATATATATAAAATGTCATCACAGGTACAGGTGTGGTTGTGTGGCTAAGAATTTTACTGTCTGCAACCATATGGCTTTTTGGGCTCCGTCCCAATGTGTAGCACCTTGGGCGGGTGTCTTCTAGTATGGCTCTGAGCCAATCAAAGCCTTGTAAGTGAATTTGGTAGACAAAATCTGAAAGAAGCCTATCGTGTGTGTGTCCGTATCCATCCTTGTCTTGCCATCATGTGTAGTGATGTTCATTTCCAATATTCAGCATAAACCTGTCTGGGCCCCAATAATTCCTTGCTTGGAAGTAGGCAGAGTTGGCAACAGAAAGGACATCTGGCTGTAGAAACTTTTCCTCTGACCCATACAAGCATGGGAAAGAGAATGTTAAAACAATGACGATGCTGATACATATTGACTGTATTATACATATTATCAATAATGAACACCTATAGTATCTGCGTGTTATATAATGTATTAGCCGAACTACAGAAATATCAATGTTACATGAGAAATTTAGGAGACATCTATTGAGTAGCTGCATTGTAAATATATATCAATGCTCAATGCATATACAAACTCCAGTATTGATATATTTGCTGTACTGTAGACATAAATATATTATAGACGCATGAGCTCTTACTGCAGATATTTTCTATATTGTAAACATATATTGACGGCTTTCTGCATATATGTTAACTGTACTTAATACAGGTATATAATTACTGTATTGTGGTCATATATTACTTGTAATGCTATACTATAGATGTACTTCAACTGTTAAAGTAACATTTTAGCCCCCACCTCCCTATAGAATGCATTAACTGCATCTTGGACATATTTTAACCAAACTGTAGACATAGTAGCTGGACTACCTTTGGCATATATATAGTATAGGCATATTTCACCTGTACTATAGATATATTTCAACTGCACTACAGATGTATGTCAACTGCTCTACAGATGTATGCCATCTGCACTGTAGATGTATGTCAGTTGTACTGTGGACTTACATTAATAGTATATAAACATTGATTGCCCCACAGACCTGTAATCAATGTTATGATCAAAACATTTGCTGAGAATTGAATATTTTGCCAAGATATTCAGCTTCATTATTTGAAGTTTAAGTTTAAATGTGTTTGTTTAATTGCAAATGGCTGGTTGCCTACCTTGAACCAAAATGTAACGCATCAGAACAAGGATTTCACGCCAGTCGTCAGTGCTTTTAGTCTTTGTAGTGGTCTCCAGTTCCTTATTGAGTGATGTAGAAATTTTTATAATAGATTTGTGGTTGTTTGCTCTTTACTAATCAGATTAATATTGGGTGGAGGGCCGTTCCCTTTTCCCCTGTTTGTTGAACTTGAGTTCTCAGTACATTGTCACTGTGGTAGTCATTGATGAAACATCCGTCAGTGAACTTGGGGATTCTTTGGGTTGGATTCTTAAAAATCAACAACCCAGCAGAAATCAATGGAGCTTTGTTCAGTAGAACCAGAGGTTTGAGTGATTGTGGAGTTTGGTCTTTCAGGTGTGGCTATATCTTCAGATGGGTCAGGGTTAATTATATTCAAGCATATGGCTCATTATTTGTTGTTAGTATTATTAAACGATCAAAGTAAAACTTCTCCAGGCTCAGGCAGCCCTCCATATAAAATCTGTCCCTTTGATAAGTGATGGTGAAGTTTAGTCTTTCATGAAACATCAAGTTTGTCACTGTATAAAGGAAGGATTTAATTTTATAGGGTAGTTATCCCTTAAAATCTCACTCTATTGTTTGCCAGCTTTCTTGAATAAAAGGGAAGTGTTATATTTCTTCACAGTGTTCCTTTTAGATGTTCTATTATTTTCCAGTTGGATGGTATGGAGTTGTTACAGTTTCAACAAGGTTATTGTTCTTCAATAAAGTTCAAATAGCTTGAGACTTAAATTGGGGGTCACTAGTCTGAAGAGACTGAAACTGGGGCACCAAATGTGAAGAATATATTTTTGAAGACAGTAAAAGCTACAGGAGCTGACATATCTGACTATGGAACTGCAAAGTGAAAACTCGATTATTCATCTCTGATCACAAACAGTAAGAGATAGACGATGGTAAAAGGTCTTTGAAGTCGACACTGTGACTCAGATGGTTGTAAGTAGTTGATAAGTTCAGCATGTGGGGGATGAGGAACTGTGGTTTCCGTTCCAACCATATGAGGTGTAAGTTTTTAGACCTGACATAGTGCTATAATTGAGTCACCCCAGGATGATACAAAAGCTTATATGAATATGTGTTCCTTGGAAACAATGTTGTAGAGTGGCATCATGTAATAGCATAGGCTACTGTTAGTTCTGCCAGGGATGTGTTGGATGTCCTAATTGTAGATTGAGTAGAGTGTTAACTAATATGCCAGTGAAGAACCTTATTCTTTGTTTTTACCCTTTGTGACAAAATATGAACACGGTTGCTTATTAATCAATGTGTTGTCTAAGGTAGCCTTGATGTAAAAAACAAAGACAAAACTGTTTTTACCTCTTTTTATGATAACCATAGGCTCCTTTCCAGTTGAGAGATTTTGCTCGGGGTGAGTAAAAGATCTGGTAAAGTGATGGGTTTATTATCACGCAGTGAAAGGCCGCTGAGATTGTAGTTCCAGAAACATCAACTTTAAGATTTAGTGGGACTTGAGAGAAGATAGATGAGAGGGCAACACTAACAAACTAAACAAACAGCATTCAGCTGTTTTTTTCTACAATGGAAAGTAAGGTTTAGTTGGGGTAGTTGGGGTTGAACGACGATATTTACTTGTGTATAAGTTGGACTTTTTAATACTTGATTTAAACTGAAGAAAAAAAGAAAAAATGAAGTGCAACTTCTGTCCATGGGGCAAAGCTAATACTATGGAGAGAAAAACTTTTGTACCAAAATGTAGCACTAAATTAGTTGTGTGACTTATACATGAGTAAATACAATAATTCAAGAAAGGAGAAACACATTTAAGGCAGTAAGTAAACAAACTTTAGTAGCTTTTCTTTGGCATTGCTAGGAAAAGATATTTTGTCCTTGTTGAATGTAATGTCAAGTTACTTAGTAACTGAAAGCTACATTGGGCCAAAGCCTCACAGTATTCTTCAATAGATTTTCTCCACACCATAAGCACAGGTGTGAGATAAGCATGGACTACTTTGATAGGTTTATTGGTAACTATACCATCATCCATCACTTTAAAAGGTACTTTGAAGCATTAGTCACACTAATGAGTTATTTTGTAAATGGAAATAGACACCAGAGCCTGGTGTAAATTTTGGCAGCACAGATGTTTAATTCTCAGGCATGTATTAATTGTATTGTAGACATAGATTAACTGTGCTACAAAACATCACTGCACAATGATACATATTAACTGTACTACCACGCACACACACACATTAAGTGTATCACAGACATATTTACTGCATTGGATACTGGTATAAGAACAACTAGCCACATCAATGTTTAGTGTTACCTTACTTCTGTCTGTCTGTCTCTCTATATATAGGGAGAGGGATAACACACATGCATCATGTTTACTCATGTATGTGAGAAATTTAATACAAAACATCAAGGTCAAAATGGGGGAGGTAGCATTATTCTCACCCCCCCTCCTACTAAAAAAAAATTAGAAAGACAAGAGGATAAAATATATTATTGATTTTTAGTTACAAAAAGGAGTTGCATTGTATTTGAAATCATATTGTAAATACAGCACCCTTCCCTGTTTACTGGAGTAAAATGCAGTATCAGATATAATGCTGCCTTCACATTTTTGTACCCCCCCCCCAATATATTTTGTATGTTGATCTCTCCACCTCCCTATCTCCCTTCCTCCACCCCTTGTCTCTCTGTTTGTTGAAAATTCATTCATGCAAGAACTATGCATTGTTCAAATCTGGCATTTTGACAATATAACCTCTTTCACCTTTCGTCAGGAAAAACAATATTTGCCAGTCTCAAGTTTAGCTATACTTTTATTTATTAGTTAAGAACAACCTTGATAGTAGGTTGGGAGAGAAAAAATTGCATGGTGGCATTTGTTCAAACCTTGCTGAGGTCAACTTTGCCTTTCATTCATTAAAGGTTGATAAATTAAAGTAGCTGTAATCACTAACCACTCACCATCAAAATTGCTGGCCTTGTACATAAATTAGAAACCACTACTGGTTAAGACCTTGGCCTTAAATGCTACTAATTGTGTGCGTGTGTGTGTGTGTGTGTGCGCATGTGTGTGTAAAATAAAGGGTTGAAAATGTGTTATATATATTTGAATAAAGTAAGTTTTATTTGTTAACATAGGTGCTAAATATTTCAATTATAGACAAGGTGGTACCAAAATCTTCCTGGACTAGTTCTGTAGCATGCCAACAGATGGCAGCACATGGTTGTGTGCATAGTGAGAGCTAGCCATGACCTTCATGAGGCAATGTACTAAGTGACATCACTGTGTTTACTTCACAAGTTGTGAAATTTGTGTTTTTTGTGATCACGTGTAGGCTGTAGGCTGTAATTTTTGTCATGAACAGGAAGTTGGAACAAAGAGCCAACATGAAACATTGTGTTAAACTTGGGAAGTCTGCTAGAGAGACATTGAGAATGCTTTGGCAAGCTTATGGCGATGAGGCAATAGATTGTACACGATGAGTCCATGAGTCGAGTGGCATGGGAGCTTCAAGAGTGGAAGGATGTCTCTGGAAGACAATGAGCAATCTGGAAAACCTGCCGTGAGTGTTAACCCTGGAAATATGGAGGACAATCAATGATGTTTTGAAGGAGGATGCTTGGCAAAAGCAACTGGATCTGTGGAGCGCAAAGAATTCTTCATAAGGACAATATGCCCTGTCATTGAGCTCTCCTCACTTGTGAATTTCTTGACAAAAACAGCATAGTATTACTTCTGCACCTGCCCGATTCACTAGATTTAGCACCTGTGGACTTCCATCTCTTCCCCAAGATGAAAATGCTGCTCAAAAGTTGCAGTTTTAACACTGTTGTCAAGATCCAGAGTGAATCACAAAAAGTCCTTGACTCACGAAAAATTACTTCCAGGGCTGGATTCCAAAAGTGGCAGGAACCCTGGGACCGATGTATTACTGTGCAGGGTGACTATATCAAAGGAGATGATGTTAACACTTAGGGAAATAAGTTATTTTCTACTACACATAACTAGTCCGGGAACTTTTTGATACCATCTCGTATCTATCTATAACAAAATAAAGATACAAAATTGTTTTCGCATAAGTATTTTTTATAGGGAAATAATTTTGTATCTCTATTTTTATACATATTGATATATAATAGAAATATTTACCACCCATGTTAACAAATAAAACTTGTTTTATTCAAATATGTATAAATATAAATTTAACACATTTTCAACCCTTTCTTATCCCCCCCACCCCAATTTGTAGCATTTAATCACAAGGTGAGTTTCACACAAAACGAAGAAGAAGAAAGAGAATCACATATTACTGAAAAGTGTATGAATAGAAAAAAAATGTCTGCATATAAAAAAAAAGTTTTACTGAATAAATTTTCATGCATACCAATCTTTTTTCCCTCTGGTTGTGATTGTGACGTGACAGAAATTCACGATGAGTAACATCTGAATAGTAACTAGATGAAACCAAAAATATAAGGCAATCTGGGAAAAGAAATTGCTAGCTGGAGGTTCGAGGAAGTTACAGGTGACACCTTTTTGATTGAGGAGGGTATAGCATAGAAAAACATTTGGGAATTTCTGTGAAACAACTTACTGCAAGTCACAGAAGAGATGTGTTTTTGGTGCAATATTTTAGTCAGGCAGGAAGTGATATTGTGATGGAATGATGGTGGAGATGAAGTCATTAATGCTAGGAGACACGTGTTGGAAAATTGAAAGAAGGCAGAGGTGGGTAGAAGAAAAACTAGGCATCAGGAATACTAAACACATAGAAAAGTTGAAGATATGAGGTGAGCCAGTGTTCCGTGAAGAAAAGTGGGGTATTCTGGATTGCAAAGTAGTGTCAGTGTAGAGTTACATTAGTGCACTTGACCTTACAAGCATCAAGAAGATATTGGAGTTGAGAAATGTTATGAGCAGTGCTGAATGAGAAGAAAGCATGAAGGAATGAGAGACTGTCCCAACTATATTTGATGGAGTGACCAGCCACTGAAGTGTATCGTAGCTATATTGTTGAAAATGTGATTGAGGGTATGAAAGCTGGCAAAGCAGTTGGACCACCAGGAATAGTTGTGGAAATGCTGAATATATTCTCTAGAAGATGAGATGAGCCAGTCATTGGCATAGCCCATCAGGTGGTACAGGGAAGGGTCATATGGAAGCATCAAATTCGAAGGCTTAATACATCAGATTAAGAAGAGCATTAGCTGAGATGAGTTGTGGTTTAGGTTTGTACCAGGGCAAATTCTCACCAGTACCTACTTCTTTGTGAGATAACTGCAGAAGATCTTAACTATACTTTAGTATTCATTGACATAGAGAAAACCTTTGACAGAATGTCAGTCTGTATGTTGTTTGATGGTTGCTAAGAAAGTTAGTTGAGAGATGCTGTCTGCAAGTTGAGAGTGGACGAGTTCAGCAAGGAATCTAGCTGATGACCTAATTTTTATAGTTGAATAATCTGTTGAAAGTTTTGAGAAGAAATTCCAAATGTGGAACCAAAGCCTTGAATTAAGAATCCTCCAAGCAAACTTAGCAAAAGGTGAAGGTATCAGAACTTGACTGGCATCTGGAAAGTGGCCATGTTTAATATGAAAACAAGAAAAGAATAAGTATGGATTCTGTACACCTACCTTTGTAAACTGTGGGTGCTCAACAGGAATAGTGGACTCACAGGTAGTGGTGACAGAGATGAAAGACTTCATAATTGGCCGATAGATAAAGAGGAGTAGTTAACAATAAGAGGGGTACCCAGGAAATAAACTCTCTTTGAAATGGTTGAAAAGCTTCATAGAAGTAGTTAATGGTTTCTGTTATTTTTAGGTGACTAATTAGCAGAGGATGTAGTAGCCAGAGTAAGAACAGGGTGGGAAAATTTGAGGAAGCTATTTACTTGGCTACTAACACAAAACGATTTTCTCTGTCTGACTCTGTGTCTCCCCCTATCTCTCCCTCTCCCTCTCTTTCCCTTTCTGAATAAAGAGTAATTGTATGATGCATGTGTTCAAAGTACATTATTGCATGGTTGTGAAACATGAGCAATGAATGTGGGGGCTACAGAGGCTAGCTAGGAAGAAATTAAGTGAATCTGGTACTGCAAGATGTATCCTGTCAGTGTATATGTGTGACAGGACACCATTGAGCTGCTGAGAGGGAGAGAGAGAGAGGTATAAAAGGAATCAGATGTGTCAAAGAGAGGAGAGTGTGAGGTTGTGATGTGTATGAAGGATGGTAGTTTGTTGAAGAATTTCTAGTATTTATAAATAGAAAGGGCCTCAAGTCATTCACAGAAATGCTGAAAGCTGAACTTCCAAAAAGAAATGGCATGGCAAGGTACCATAAGTAGGTGGTGAAATGGAACTGTATTACATGTATATATTATCGGTATATTAACTATACTACAGTGTGTGCGCACGCACACGCACACACACGTATGCATATATAAATATATATGTATTAAAGAACTGCAGACATATATGCTAACTGTACTTCAGACAAATTACAAACACACATTTGTTGTACCCGTGTGTGTATATATATATATATATATATATTATATATTAACTGTATTGACTTTGGTCTCTTGCACTAAACAAAGACCCCCCCCCCCCCCACTGCCTATCTAAAACCAAGTTTGACTCCAGACAAAGAAGAAAGAAGTATGAAAGTTAAGTGTTCTTTTGTGATTTGTGGCTTCCACCTAATTACTACCCGACTCTTTGTGTTTATTTTAGTAAATATTTCTCAAACTGTTGGCAATAACAACTTTTCTACTGAAATATTAATGGCCTGAAATTTTCTTATTACCATTGATAATATCTGATGTTGTTTCTCAATAACCACTGCACCCTCCTCTCTTCGTTAGCCTTTATCTTTATCCTGCCACAACTGCTGCACCCTACTTAAGCCAAGCTACTGCTGATATCATCATCATCATCATCATCGTCGTCATTAGCCCCCACCGTCATCTCACTTGTCTTGTCGTGCAGCAAATTCAGGTTTTAGTTATGTCATTTGTTGAGGAAATTGTGGTTATTTTGTTTTTATATCTTTCATTTTTTTGTTTTTTAATCAGTGAAAGTATGTTACGTATTTCGTGGCTAGTCTATGACAATGTTTGATGGGGTTGGTCACAGCTTGTAACAACAGCTGTTTTATCAGGTCTCCTATTGTAGTCATGGCATGGATTCTAGATATCATGCAAACTTAGTGTGTAATGTTGATTAAAACTATTGATTCTACACACACACACACACACACACACACACACACACACACACACACTCACACACACACGCACACACACACTGTATGTATGTATGCCCATGTACACATGCATGTGTGCATGTACATATTACATGCATTATATATCTATATATTGTGTGTATGTGCATGTCTATATGTGCATATGCCTTTGATAACCTACTGCCACCACCACCACCCTCCTCCTCTGCACTTGTGGTTGGATTCCAAGGCTTCATTGTCTGCCATCATCAGAACTACTGGCTGCCACCACCACCACATGCAGATACTTGGACAGATTCCAATGGCCTGCTTAAATCTCTTCTCTCTGATTCTATTTTCTCCATCGTCCATTTATTGATCAGCACATACAGATTTCTGATTTAATTATTGCCAGTTGCAACATATATTAATAACAACAACAACAGTGTGTTGTTTCACTACCTGCTTTCTTTTGCCCATTCCCCCTGTGTATACATCTACACACACACACACGCACGCGCGCGCGCTATTAATGTTATAACTTATTTAATGTTGTAAAGGACATACTCAATTCCTATGTTTCATTGTAACAGTCTGGATTGGTATGACTGAAAACCAATGATGATGATGATGATAATAATATTAATAATAACTGTTTCAAAATTTGGTATAAGGCCAGCAATTTTAGGGCCAGGGGAGTTAGTTAATTAGATTTACATCAACCCCAGTATTTGATTGATACTTTATTTTATTTACCCCGTGAGGATGAAAGGCAAAGTCGACTTTGGTGGTATTTGAACTCAGAATGTAAAGAACTGAAAGAAATACCACTAATTAGCATTTTGTCTGACACACCGAAGATTTTTCCATCTTTCTGTGGTCAAACCAGTCAGTTCCAACCTCTCGCACCTACCCTACAATGTCCTTCTAAAAATAAACAATCACATTATGAAAATCTTGAAGCTACAAGCTAATGCATGATTAATTCAAAACAATGTGAATAAATAAAAATGACATTTGACAGAATAATTTGAATGCTAAAACGTTAATGATGATGATGATGATGATAAAAAAATGGTCTCAAAGTTTAGTACTGCATTCATACTCCTGAAAATGGAGTGGGTCTTTTATGCCATCAAATATGATACTTCAAGTACCACTTGAAGAGAAAAGTAAGAGAGAAAGAGGGATGGGGGTGGGGGAGGTACTAGTTAAATTAATACGGTTAAATTAGCCTACATTAATAGTGTGACTTTTTGTGGCAAGAAAATAAAAACGACACTTGTTTGGTGTATAAAGATAATCTGTTGTTGGACATAAAATGCTTTGAATTATTCTGTTTGCTCCTGCCCCTCATTTTAGATGATCTTTACCTGTTTTGTGGTTCTTTGTTGCTATTAATTGTTAATGTGTCTTCACTGCTATTGGTTAACTCATTAGTCTTTTTTTTTTTTTTTTTTTTTACTTCATGTAACTTCCTGCCTCACCATTTCTTGGTTTCCTTTTTCTATTTCACCTTTGTATTGTTTCCAAACATCTTGAGCCCTTAAGGGCAAATTAAAGAAAATTAGTATTCGTGTTATTATGATTATGGAGATATGAAAGACAAAGCGATACCTTATGTGAACACAGTAGTGATAAATGCATGCACACATCTGTAGATAAGGTGAAACAGCCCCAAAATTGATAAAATGCATTTGGTATTTGTATTGATGTTGCTAGGAAATTTCTGTAGGGTATGGGTGATGGTGTTGTGACCACATTTCTACTGATGTTTAGTGAGCACATGTGCACCCACGCTGTGAACATTGTGCCTGGGTAACGACTAGTGTGTTTTACATCAAACTTGAATCAGTAAAGAATTCTAACATTGTATCATTTTCAGAGGAAACAGAAAATAAGACAAATAATGAGTTTGGTTTTAGGTTTCTACTCTAGATAAATGTTATTTAGTCCCAGGTTAGCTCCGATTGAACAAGTATTCTACCCATGGCCATCTCATCTCTTTACTGTGTGTAAGAAATCCATGACCACATTATCCAATATGTTCTTTTTTGTAAGCTAGTGGCATGTGATTCGAGGGAAATTTAACTTTTGTGGTAGGTGAAGCAATCATGTAGAGGCTCCCTCACTGGCTTCCCTACCCAAGATACCATGTTTAGTTGTGTATAAGTCCACCCCTATTTAATGTTCAGTGTTGGTGCAAAACATTTTTCCTTCATAGTTTTAGCTTTACCATTTGTATAAGTTGCACCCCAATTTTTCTGTTAATATCAAATATAAAATAGTGCAGCTTGTAGAGAAATAAATAGAATAATTTGTTGTGGAATATTCCCATTTATGCCAACATGTCTGAGTGAAGTACCAGAATATTATCGTTTTGTAAATTGGTGTTTCCTATCTTGATTAGTCTCTTGTATGAAATTACAAACTTTACAAACAACTTTGAAGTTGTTTCATCTTGAGAACAGCTAAGCTGCATCTAGAGTCATTAGTTTTCAGTGGGACACAAAAACAATTCTGATGTGTCTAGATTCTTGTTCTTCTGTTGATAAAACATCCTGCAAAGTATGTGTGCATGTATGCGCACATACACATGCAGTTTATTCTGGGGCACCGTTTTGTGGGTTTAGTCAATTTATATCAAATTTTGGTGATTCCTATCCTATTCAATGGCTGAGTAATTTTTTTTTTTGTCAGAACATTGGTTTTTTTTTTTTAAGGGTGATATAATTCTTTCTTTGTCTCTCTTACACACACACACACACACACTGGTGGGCTTCAGTACAGTTTCTGTTTACTCAAATCTATTCACAAGGCATTGATCAGTGGGAGGCCATACGTAGAAGGGACTTCAGTAAGTGCTGTGCAGTAATATCACCGTCTGAACCACATGGTTATGAAAGAAACTTTCTAATGATTTACTCTTAGTTTACATGATATTTTTCATCTTCATTTTGTACCTCTTATCTCCTAGCATAAAGCCGTCCCTTTAGGTTCATAATCTTGCAAGATAGATGGCAATTGGTGGCATGAAAAAAAAAACCCAACCAATACATTTTGTAAAGTAGTTAGTATTAAGAAGGGCATCCAACTGTAGAAACTCTGTTGAAGCAGACACTGGAACACAATGCAGTCCTTGTGTCCATTGGATCACATCAAACCATGCAACCCATGCCAGCACAGAACATGGATGTCAAATTATGATGATGATGGTAATTTATCTTGATACATTTTAAAAAGAATTATCATCGTTAATTAGATGAAAATGAATATTTTGCCTTTACAGAAACCAAATATTTTGTGGTATTAAATCTTTTTTCTTGGTTTAAAGCCTGTCGTTCTCCTGTTTCAAATCTTATAAAATGAATCTATTAAGAGATTTGAATGCGAGTGTTCTGATATGTCTCTAGAGTATGTCTGATACCAACTTGAGAAGCAGGAACCCCAGGAATCTCATTCCCCTTAATGTTCATCTTTTATTCACTCTCAACTAGTTTTAAACCCCCCCCCCCTTCTAAATGTCTCTTTGATCAGTACCAATGATTAATTAAGACTTACATATTAGCTAATACTATATTTACCTTATATTCAAGGGTCAGCAAAGTGGTTGATATTGGCCCTTAGGGGCCTATGTGACTATACAGGGGATTGAAACAATTTTGACCATTAACGTTGCTGAGTTATTAGTGAAGGGAATCTAGAAGACTTGGGATAATTTAAAGGCTAAAACTCACTAATTTTCAGCCAAATATTGATGCAATATTAACTAGTGAAGGAATTATTGTTTTTAAATCAAGAAATTATTTTTATTAACTATGCTTTTTAGTTTTTTTTAGAAATCTTAATGATGATGGGCAGGTTTTAAGTTACTAATGATTCCATGACAAGGCCAATGATATAAAAAAAAATTGCCAACCCTTGCTTTGTATGATTAACATTGTATTAATACTGTTAGAATTAGTTAACCTCAAATATCATCTGTATGGTGAAAAAATTAGAGAATTCATGTGATGAGAATTACTTTCAACTTCATCATTGTCTTTAAAGAACTCCCAATAATCAAATAGTTTTCAAGCCCCCCCCCCCTTAATGTCTTAGCTGAATCCCTTATTTACACTGCCCTCAGTCATGTGCCAGTGACCCAAGTATCCCATTCTTTACACAGCTACATTGTTGACATTTGTAATCAACATCACTCCAGCCTCTCTATTTCTGTGAGGTGCAAATTTTTGGAATGCTTTACATGGCTGTGTGGCCCAATCTATGTCATTAGACATGGTTGTGTTGCTAAAAAGCTCGCTTTGCAGCCCTGTGGTTCCAGTTTCAGTCCCACTGCTTGGTTCCTTGGGCAAGTGATTTCACTCTAACCCTGAATCAAGACCAATGGCTTATGAGTGATTCTGGTAGATGGAAACTGTGTTTTTTTTGTGTGTCTTTATGTATATTTCCTACCACCATTTCATAGCCAATGCTGGTTTGACAAAAGAGACCAATGGAATTAGTACCAAACATTAAAATATGTACTGGAATCAATTTGTCCAACTACACCCTTCAAGGCAATGCCCCCAGCTTAGCCATAGCCTAATGATTGACACAAGTAAAAGGAAAATGGTAAAAGCATTATTTTGACAAGATAGTAGCAATTGTTTGTTACTTATTTTCAAACAAAACTACATAATGTTTTGTAAATATGCTGGATTTGATCTCCAGCTACATCAGCTGCTTCTGTGAAGTAATGAATAAAGTTAATTCTTGTCATTTGAGTCATTTAGTCAATAATCAGTTCTGGTCTCTTTTTAAATGTCACCTACATTACAGTGTTGTTGTTTTTATATTTGGAATGGTACTATTGCTTATAACAGCTAGGACATTGCTCTTACAAGCACACACGCACATGGCCAACAAAAGCCTTGTGGATTTGGTAGACAGAAACTGAAAGAAGCCTGATGCATATGCATCTATCTGTGTCATTTTCATACAAGCAGTGTTATTCATTTCCAAGCCTTCCATGGAGACATACCTAGCTATGGGGAAATATTACCTTGCTTGGAAACAGGTGAGGATTTAACATCACGAAATGCATCTGGCCATAGAGAATCTGCCTCGGTAAACTCTGTCTGGCCCATGCAAGCATAGAATAGTGGATGTTAAAATGATGATGATACACACATCATTCTTATGTCTGCTTTTTCATGTTTGCATTGGTTGGACAAGTCCTCTCCAGAACAGTATCCTGACAAAACAATTGGAGAAGGTAAGTGCGATGGCTGCAGTCCAATGACTGAATCAATTAATAGATGTCTATGTAATGCTGAGTCACTTAAAAACATGAATTAATGAGATGGTTGATTCAATGAACAACTGAAAGTAACAGAGGATCCATTTCATCACCTGTATGGATGGATTTAGCTGCTAATAATCAAGGTAATCTTGTCTCCTAGGTGACAGATGGTTGTCTTTTCTGGAGAATTTTCTGATAGATTTCTATCCTATTCCCACCCTGTTTTTTTGTTTTCAATCTTTCAATTTTCTTGTTTGTAAATCTCCACTCTTTCTATAACTTGTCCCTGTAATATCCCCCCCACCTGTTATTTGTGCTAATTATAAATAATCATCATCATAATCATTTATCTTTGTTGTTGCTGTCATCATCATCATCATCAGAAAGCTGAATACTGGGGCCAACACTATCAACTTATCCCCTACCCTCAAAATTGCTGGCCTTGTGCCTTAATTAGAAACTGCTGCTGAGGTGGTGTGCTGGCAGAATTGTAGGCATGCCAAGTAAAATACTTAGCAGCATTTTTTGTGTGTCTTTACATTCTGATTTCAAATTCTGCTGAGGTTAACTTTACCTTTCATCCTTTTGGGGCTGATGAAATAAGTACTAGTCGAGTATTAGGTTGATGATATCACCAAGGCGCCCCCCCCCATTTCAGGCCTTGTGCCAATAGTAGAAAAGATTATTATTATTATTACTAAGGTAATGAGCTGGCAGAATTGTTAGCATGCTGGACAAAATGTTTAGTGGCATTTCGTTCGTCTTTGATGGCTTCTGTTACCTAGGTGACCTAATTAGCAGTGGCTAGAGTGCTCTCAATGTACGAATAGAAAAGGTACAGGCATGGCTGTGTGGTTAAGAAGTTTGCTTTGCAACCATTTGGCTTAGGGGTTCAGTCCCACTGTGCTGCACCTTTGGCAAGTGTTCTCAGGTTGAACCATGCCTTGTGGATGAATTTAGTTGATGGAAACCGTGTGTGTGTGTGTTTTGAAGACTTGATAAGAATAGGGTAGAAAACGTTCCAGGAACTATTACCTTTGCTGGCAATGAAGGGATTGTCCCTTTGAGTGAAAGGCAGATTATATGATGCTTGTGTAAAAAGCATGATGTTGCTTGGTATGAGAAATGAGTATTGAATGTGGAGGGTGTGTGTAAAGGGTAGAAAGAAATGAAATGAGGAAGATATGGGAAGAATTGATGAAGGCTGAATGTAGGCAGCGGTGAGTGAGAATAAACTTCGTAAAAGTGATAATAATAGATCATAAGAGTTTGGTTATTAAGAGAAATGACATAACTGTTTGGCACTTTACTGATTCTGTCTTTAATTGGTGAACTATAAAATCTGCCTCAATCAATTCCAGCCAACTCATGCGAGCATGGAAAAGTGGATGTTAAAATGATGACAAACATTGAAGAAGAGTTGGTATTTAATATAAGGTTGTGACAGTGTTGCTCTAATTTGCCCCTCTCCTTCCCTCCAGCGGATTTTGCTGTAACTTTGCATCTTTGAGTGTAACAGGGTTAATTAATGTGTTAATTTGGTGACAACATTCAGAGGCAGTATCTTACTTCACATTTTACAGGGGATAAATGGTAATGAAACTATTTTTTTGTATTACACATTATATGGAACACCTAATTACGGGGGGGGGGGGGGGGGGGGGGGGGGTTGATGGCAGTCATGGCTCATGTATTTGGGGGGTGATGGTGGATGAGGGTTAGAGGCTGATGTATGTGTATGATGGTGATGGTGGGAGCTATTGGGTGATGTAAAAAACTTGATTGTGGAGAAAAAAAAAAAAAAAGTCACCAATCATTTTTTGTTTTTGCAAAATTGGTTATCATCAAAGATATTAGTCACTATTTCTCCATTTCCTCTTACTTAATTAAAAAGAGAACCCAAATTTTACCCCCTCCCCATAATTATTGATCCCCCCCTCTCTCCAATCTAAGTTACCATAACTACAAAGTTAGTCATACAATAGTCAACTACTTAATTATTTGATACATTGTTCTAATTGGTAATCCCTTATTATTCTTGAGCGGTCGATGTCAGAAACAGTAAAGTGGCTGTCAGGATGCATTGTGCATGTTTCCTTATATTCTAAGTTCAAATCCAGTCTGGGCTGACTTTATATAAAACATGGATTTGTCATGTTTTTCTTTGTGACAATGTGCTCAACAGTCTACTTTATATATTTGCTTGAGTTGCGACGATATCCTCGAAATTCTACTTAGCGTTCTTGCCCACCCCCATCTCTCCCTCTCCATATATGTATTAAACACCAACATGCACATTACACACACACACACACACACACACACACGTGACAACATGACCATCACTTTATTCCCCCCCCCCCCCCACCTCCACACACACAGGATTCAGTGAACCACAGAGCTGCATCATGTCCCACATGTTATATGCATACATACATGTGTTGGGTTGTGCCAACTCACCAATGATAGCTGTGACTATCTTTTTTCTTTCTAGCATATTATTATTATTAGAAATAAATTTATTCTTATGACTCCCTTTTTAAACCTGCAATGATGAAGTTTTAATCTGCCCACATGTAATGGGTGGAGGTGCACTGTCATTGAAATTGCTAGAAAAAGCAGTCACATCCTACTGCCTTATAAAGGAAACAATATCATTAGCTAATTTAATCTTCAATATACTATGCTTGAGGCACGCCTCGATGTACTATATCTTAGTATCTTTTGATTGTAGATATGTTTAATTAAGACTGAACTTTGGCTAAACAATAGCCTGAAAATTCTGATGGACATGTGAAGGACACAGTTTGTTGCTTCAGCCAATTGAAGCCCTTACAGTACTTGCTGTTGCACTTCCAAACACATTTACAATAACACTACAGGAGCCTCCCTTTTTCAGACATTATCTATCTTGGACTACATTGTCTTACCTGTTCTTCCAGTGGTTGGGTGTAATACGAGGCCACTACAGGAGTCTCATATAGTCGTTTAGTCTATTAAAAAAGGCAGCCCCAGTTCTAAAAATCACTATTGTCAGTATTTGATAAAAGTAGGGGGGAAGCAGGAAGGGTAAATGTCTGGAGAAACGGGATGGAAATTACTAAAGTGTCTTTGATTGACCAGAGCTGACTTGGGGCAAAACAACACCAACATTTTCCTAAAACCTACCATATTTCCTATGCAAATGAGTCAAACACCTTATATATATATATGTTACAGAGATGTACTTGCATAGTAAATGACCTGATCTGAGATCGTGTACTGAAACAAAAACGATTGCATTGTGGAAAGCGTTTTGTAAGCCATTTAAAAACACACAAAAACCGTTAAATTCACTTCAACATTTAAATTTAATTTGCCAAAATATTTTCATCGCTTTGAGACCGTGGCCGGTTCGCTGACAAAATTCACATACAGCACGGAATTTTGTCAGTGAACAGGCCACGGTCTCAAAGCGACGAAAATATTTTGACAAATTAAATTTAAATGAAGTGAATCTAACAGTTTTTGTGTGTTTTTAAATGGCATATAAACTCCTTCCGTGCTGCAATTTTGTGTGTGTGTATAAATATATATATATATATATATATATATATATATATATATATATATATATATATATACTGCCTATGTACACATCTGTAATCTCTAACACTGAGTCATATCTCCTTGTCTCTAGTGAGATGTAGATCAGAGATGTCCAAGCTCACTTGCTTTTGTAGGCCAGACAGGGACAGTTATTCCTAAAGCTACTCTTTATAAAGTAGTCCAATGTAGATGGTTAATGAGGCCAGTACATGAATATGAAGCATTGACAATGTTGAAATGCAGTGATAGAAAATGGCAGCATATGGGTACTATGGTCAAAAGGGGCAATAGAGGAGCAATAGAGCAGGTGTTTATAGTTTTTGTTTCTTGTTTAACCCTTTTGGTACTAACCTGTATGAGACTGTCTCAGTTTCTATGATACAAACTCCTTGTTTTAAAGTAAACTTCTTCAAAACTTTTGTGACAAGCATCAGTTTGATAATGACAAAACTTCATTATTTCCATAATTAATTGAAACAAATGGTAGTGCATTTAAGCAGAAATATGGTAACGAGAACACCAAAGTGATCTAAATACCTCCCTTGAAAATTTCGTGCTAATTTATGTTCTGGATGTCACATAGACAATAATATTGTTTCATGTATGTCTATAGTCCCTCTCCCCTATCTAACGTAGATACATTATGTATGTAAGCTGTTAGATCAGGTTATGAAAGTTACAGAGAGGGTCATAGCCCAACTAATTAGGGAGCGAATCAATTTAGATGAGATGCAGTTTGGGTTCGTGCCAGGTAAAAGCACTACTGATGCCTTATTTCTAGTGAGACAGCTGCAGGAGAAATACCTAGCTAAGGATAAACCTCTGTACCTGGCTTTCGTTGACATGGAGAAAGCCTTTGACAGGGTCCCCCGATCCCTTATCTGGTGGTCAATGAGGAAACTTGGGATAGAAGAATGGTTAGTGAGAGCTGTGCGAGCCATGTACAGAGATGCTGCCAGTAAGGTGAGGGTGGGAAATGAGTACAGCAATGAATTCCAGGTAGAGGTAGGGGTCCACCAAGGTTCCGCCCTCAGCCCCCTCTTATTTATCATAGTCCTCCAGGCAATCACAGAGGAGTTCAAGACAGGTTGCCCCTGGGAGCTCCTCTATGCTGATGACCTTGCCCTAATTGCGGAGTCACTATCAGAACTAGAGGAGAAGTTTCAGGTGTGGAAGCAAGGTCTAGAATTGAAGGGCCTTAGAGTCAACCTAGCTAAAACCCAAATCCTAATAAGTAGGAAGGTAGATAAAACACAAAACCCCTTCAGATAGATGGCCCTGCTCAGTATGTAGAAAAGGAGTAGGTAGTAACTCTATAAGATGTACCCGGTGCAAGCTATGGACACATAAGAGGTGCAGCAACATCAAAGGCAGGTTAACTAGGAAGTTAGTTTTTGTTTGTGGCAGATGTTCAGGTGCAATAAAGACTGTAAACAAACAGGAAACAACTTCTATCTCATTCCAGGGTGAAAAACTAGAGGTAGTCGATAGCTTCCGCTATCTGGGCGACCAAGTTAGTAGTGGGGGTGGGTGCGCTGAAAGTGTAGCTGCTAGAATAAGAATAGCTTGGGCAAAGTTTAGAGAGGTCTTACCCCTGCTGGCGACAAAGGGACTCTCACTCAGAGTAAAAGGCAGACTGTATGACGCATGCGTACGAACAGCCATGCTACATGGCAGTGAAACATGGGCTGTAACTGCTGAGGACATACGTAAGCTCGCAAGGAATGAAGCCAGTATGCTCCGTTGGATGTGTAATGTCAATGTGAATACCCGTCAGAGTGTAAGTATCTTGAGAGAAAAGCTGAACATTAGAAGCATCAGTTGTGGTGTGCAAAAGAGACGATTACGCTGGTATGGACATGTGGTGAGAATGGATGAGGATAGCTGCGTGAAAAAGTGCCACACCCTAACAGTTGAGGGAACCTGTGGAAGAGGTAGGCCCAGGAAGACCTGGGCTGAGGTGGTGAGGCAAGACTTTCGTACATTGGGCCTCACCGAGGCGGTGACTACTGACCGAGACCTTTGGAAATGTGCTGTGCATGAGAAGACCCGGCAAGCCAAGTAAGATCGTTGCCAGTGCCCCTGGACTGGCTCTTGTGCGGGTGGCACATGAGATGCACCATTTTGAGCGTGGCCGTTGCCAGTACCCGCCTGACTGGCTCCCGTAGGATTTTCGAGTGAGATCGTTGCCAGTGCCCCTGGACTGGCTTGTGCGGGTGGCACATAAAAGACACCATTTCGAGCGTGGCCGTTTTCGTGCGGGTGACGCGTAAAAGCACCCACTACACTCTCTGAGTGGTTGGCGTTAGGAAGGGCATCCAGCTGTAGAAACTCTGCCAAATTAGATTGGTGCCTGGTGTTGCCATCCGGTTTCTCCAGTCCTCAGCCAAATCGTCCAACCCATGCTAGCATGGAAAGCGGACGTTAAACGATGATGATGATGATGATATATATATACATATATATATATATATATATATATATATATATATATATATATATATATATATATATATAATTGCCAAACAGGTGTGGTGTCCTATATGGGACATTGCTACTGGCATTTTATAGCCCCAGGAAGACATCTCTTCTAGCGGTCTAACGACACACATTCTGTGTCCGATTAGTATTTGAGAGGGGAGGTCATTGCTCCCATTCCTAGCCTTACGTAATACACATAGACTCGCGTTTCTGGGTCGTTATCTGTCTTCAGGGTGTGTTAATCACCAGCTAGTGATGAAAACCCACCTCACTCACAAAATACTATATGCTTTTTCCAGCTACAGATTGCGGCTGATCTCGAAAAAGGAGAAATAAGGTATATTAAATCTGGGTGAGATGTAAACAGTAGCAATACGGAATTGTAACATATAATTGCCAACCACACACACACACACACACATATATATATATATATATGTATGTATAAACTTGTGTATCTATATTTAATGCTTATACAAAATAGCTGTGACAGTGAAGTTTTCGACCTGCCATAAACGTAGTCAGTCACAGTCCTGTAAAAATGTAATAAATATGTACTCTACAAATGAAGTATTGAGTAATTTTTCAGTTTAATGTTCAATTATTTTTATAATAACCTGACATAGAAACAGACATTATATATATATATATATATCTACACACACACACACACACACACACACACACACACACACAACCGTTGCACATCACCTACATGAATTACATAATAGGCATGGAGTATCTACATTGTATGTATGCACACACAAATAATGTGCGCGCGCGTATGTACGCGCGCGCGCAACACACACACACACACACACACACACACACACACACTCACACTCACAAACAACAAAAACATGCAATACATTACCTTCATGAACTATATAATAGACACAGCATATATACGCATGTATGTAATGTATATATGCACACAGACATGTAGTGCATCACCTAGATGAATCATCTATATTCATGCCATTGGCCCACTTAAGTTATTTCCCTGAGCTCCTTATTTTTATTTATTTATTTTTTTCCACATATAATTATGTGCAATATTGTCTGCCTAATCATTTCTCTCCCCTCACCGCTACCACATCCTCCCTCCCTTCCTCCTCCTCCTTCTCCTCCCAACATCCTATCATGTCTGTACAGCTGCTCAATGTTCTTAACGTTCCTGCTACCAGCTGTGGTGGTCGGTGAGGGAGGGAGGGAGGGAAGGAAGAAGGGGACGTTCCCCCCTCCCCACCTTTCAGCTGCCTTTGCCATATCACATGTCACTTCTTCTCAGACATCAAAACACATCTAAGACAGAATAATCCAGAAACCGATGCCCCCTCCCCCCCAACCTCACCCCACCTCTACATACACGACCCAGCCTAGATTTTGAAATGTAAACTTTCAATGTTCAATGTTTTTGAGTCAGAGAATGTCAGCCAGACTGACTGTTTTTAGTTTAGGATTATCTCTGTGTGTATATTTTCTGGTGTGTGTGTGTGTGTGTGTGTGTAAACACACATGTACATACATACACACACACACACACACACACACATATTCCAACACAGATTTATCAAGTACGTGTGTGTGTGTATGTGTATATATATATATATATATGTGTGTGTGTGTGTGTGTGTGTGTGTGTGTGTGTGTGTGTCTGTGTGTTATCTGGATGCAGCAGTGACTAAACGACCGCAATGTGGTGCATAGATGTTAGCAATGCAGTGGCTTCTGCAGTCTGGCATGCAGTAGCTACAATACAGATATACATGTTAATGGAGTGATATATATATATATATATATATATATATATATAAATAAATTACAATGAAAGAAAACAGTATGCAAATTAGATGTTCTGACATTCAATTCCAAAAGTGACAGGCCAGCTAATTTGCATATTCCATGTTTGTATGTTATGTCTGCAATTAGATTTCCATGTTCTGTGATTGTATGGTAATGTGTTCGCTTGGACTCATTCTCCTCTGTCTCCAATATCTTCTTTCTAACAACTACGTAATGTTTCTTTCTTACGGATAGCTGCATATATTTTTAGCGAATATGGCACAGATTTGCTTTCGTTTTTTTTTTTTGAGCCTATGGCCTTCATGCCTGTCTATTGTATAAGTTGTTGTGACTGCAGTAACTGAACTAACTACTCTGGAAATATATAAAATAGTTTTAAAACAGGTTTATGAGATTCTTCACTTGGCTGCTTAGTCAGTCAGAAATCTTCATTAACTGATTCAGGAGGTGGTGGTGGTGGTGGTGGTGGTGACAGCTGCATGGCAGTGGTAGTGCTGGCGATGGTGGTGATGATGATGTGGTAGTAATGGCAGGGGGAGAGGTCTGTATGTGTGTCACTGTTGATATGTAGTGTGTGTGTGTGTGTGTGTGTCATTGTGGTAGTGATTGTGCTTGGCAGTGGTGGTGACGGTAGCAGTTGTAGCTCGTGTGTGTGTGTGTGTGTGTGTTTGGTAGTGATTAATTTAGTTTAATTTAGGTTTTAAAATGATTTGAATGCAATGATGAACTTTAACTTTTTTTTTTGTTTTGTCTGAGAAGCATGTGATCTGATAGCTTTGTATGCCTTCTCCCCCTTCCTCTGCCTTCTCCCCCATCCTCTGCCTTCTCTCCCACATCTGTTTCCCCTCCCCCTCTCTCTCTGTCTCTCTGTCTTGTGCATTTCCAGAAACTTTTAGAACTTGGCACTGGACCTGGATGTCAGGCTATTTAATGAGTTGATGTAATGGACAGGTGGGGTGGTATGTGTGGGTTTTCCCATCCCCACTCCCATTGGTAATTTGGGGCAACTGAGAGCAAACTTAAGGGAGGGAGGAAGGAGGGAAGTGATTAGTGGTATACAGTGGAGGGGGGATATATATGTGGTGGTGGTGGTGGTGTTGGGGGGTGGTGTCTCAACAGGGAATGTAAATAATAAAGTTGTAATGAAAGAATTGGTTTTGGAAAAAGTAATAATGTTGAAGGTAGAAGAATTTGTTGTTGAATGAAATTTATAGAATTCAGATATGAATTAGGGAAATGTGGACTGGAAATATTAATTGGAACATGATTTTAGGCACCAGATGACATTTTGTTGTTCTCTTCCCTATATTGTTTGTGTGGTCACAAGAGGTGCACAACATTCTCCCCTCATGTGTTTTGTTCAGACCCAAGATACAAAACCCTGGAATCACAATGGTTGTTGTTTAGTCATAGGTTAGTTGTGATGTAGCAGCAGTTTAGGATCAAACATGATCCATCTATGACCAAGGTGTTCATCAGCAATTACATTAGCCAATGTGTGTCTCTTTTTGAAGATGTTAGGGTGTAATGAGATGTGGGAGATGCTGCTGCTATCTCTGCCCAGTTGGATTTGGACTTGATTGACTTTAACCCTTTTGATACTGAACCCATCTGAAACTGCCCCTGATTTTATGATAGAAACTTCATGTTTTAAAGTGATCTAAATCAAAACTTCGTTAATTTATATTTCAAACACCAATTTAACAATGATAATCATTTTACTACATTTTTCATTATTTTCAAAATTAATCGGAACGAAGGCAATGTATTTCGACAGAAATATGGTCACAAAAGGGTTAAACAAGAAACAATACTTTCAATAATGTATTCCTAGATCAGCAATGCACAAACTGCAGCCTGTAAAACCATATTGCAAAGACTTTCTTGTTTTAATAAATAACTGAAAATTAACATAACGAACTGCTTGTACCACAAACACACACAATAGTATTTATTTATTATTGTTTCTTTATATTAATTTCCTTCATGCCTTTATTAACCTTTTCTTTGCTACTGTTTTCGATCATCCAAATTATATGATATACTTTGCGGCCTGCCTTGAGTGATTGAATTCCTGATTTGTTGGCCCTTTGGACCAGAAAGGTTGTACATCCCGTTCCTGGATGCACTTCAAAGAGACTTGAATGTTTAAGGCTAGGATGTGTTTGATTAGGGGTTGGCTCAGTGAAGATTGACCTGGGGCTAAAAAGACACCACCATCCTCTGAATATCTTTCGATTTGCTGTTATTTATTTATAAATATTTTTTGTTGTATTCTGCTGTACTATTTCTCTGCCTGATAAATTAATATTGAATTTCCAGAAATAACTGAAATCTATGTCAGTTGACCCTCAATTCAACTTTGTACTTATTTATTCATAACCCACACTGTATTGGTAGTCAGGTCGTTAACTTGCTGATAACAATGTGTCTCTCAACACAATGTTTGCCCATTAATGTTGATGTTGCTCTTTGTTATGTTTGTTTTCACTGGTTGAGACATGTTGCTAGGGTGCTGTGTTACAGGCCTTAATGTTGCTAGGGTGCTGTGTTACAGCTGTTGTGTTATTGTTTCAATTTCAAATGACACTGAGATTGATTTCACTTTTTGTTCTGAGGCTGATAATATCAGCCAGTGACAGTCAAATAATAGCCATGTCCTCTCAAAAATCTTTACCTGTTTTAGAAACTATTATAAATTAAAATATTTCTGCCCCTCCCCCACACACACACTGATCCTCATCCTCATCAAGTGATATCCATTTTCCATGTTGACATGGGCTGGGCAGTTCAACAAGAGCTGGTGAGGCCCCCATCTCTGCTTTGGCATGATTTTTATGGCTGGATGCCCTTCCCAACACCAATCACTCTGCTGCATGCTTTTTATGTGGTACTAGTGAGGCTACCAGGTAACTTGCAAGACAAGACCTCTCAGTTAACGTTAACTCATCATCATCATCGTCATCATTTAATGCTCATGTTCCAAGCTTGCTAACCTATGTCAAAATTGATGTTAATTGATGATGATGATGTTGAAATTGTATTCACTTCAATCACAAAAGTTCCTATACCGATATCTTTACCTTCGAGTGAAGTTTTTGTCACTCTTTTTGGCTTCCTCTCTTTCTCTTTTACCACAAGATTTGGACGAAACAATGTTTTGATTAAAGGCTGTATAGTATTTAATTGCACACTATATCAGCGAGTGCGTGTTGCGTGGCAACACACACACACACACACACACATGCGCGCACACACAACAAACAGGTCACTGGACTAAGCTGAGTGTGAGAAATTTTTGGTCTCTTTCCTAAGTTTGAGGCTTCTTTTTTTAGAAACTGCTTGCTTATTTCTCATCTGTGTATAAAAATGCTAAAACAAGAAGTCATTGTGGGAAGGATTCTCTGCTCAACCACACTGACATCTGACTTTATATAAACTCCAGCCTCTTATCAATTACATTATCTACTTCCCTAATATATCTCTCTAGAACCATTGAACTGGAACTATACACCCAGATGTAGTGTTAGTGAAATGGGAACCATTTAGCTATTATCAGTTAGTATAGTAATGTGGTTTCCGTAGCAACTAGGCCAACTGTCACTCCGTGATATACCTCTCTGTCTCACATTTGTCTTTCTGTTAATACTAATAGATTTAGTAAGTACCATTGAGTCTTGTATTAAATAGCTTTCTAAATATATGGAGAATCATTACATGGTGTAAAGTCCTAAATATAAAAAACTATGATCTGTCTTAGCTACAAAATCCTTAATAAAACTATATGATCCGCCGTAACTGCAATGTCGTGTTTTAAATAAAACCAAAATAAGATTAGTCTTAGCAATCTTTGTATTTAATTTTCTGATTTGCTAATAGGGTCAGGACTTAATTTCCTATGAAAATTAAAAATAGTTCATCTTCCCTGTTATGGAGTCATTAGGAATATTTTTGACCTGTAGACTAACGATGACTTTCCAACAGTGACCATTCCATCTTTTTTTTTTTCCAGCCAACATGGTTTTGTTCTTTGGCTTTTTTTTTTTTTTGTAAGACAGGAAAGAAAAGTTTGGTTATTGCTTGCAAATGAGCTGATCAGTAAAAGATATATTTGTTATTTTGTGATGTACAAACACACTGGATCACTATTGATGGCTTCTATTCACACTCTCTCTCTCTATCTCTCTCTCTCACTGACCCCCACCCCGATACCATATCTGCAGTTAAGTGATGATTGCATTTGAATGAAAAAAAAATAGAAAGAGGAGGTGGGGGATAAACATTGATCTGTGGAAAGAATATGAAATACTTTTTGCTATTGTTGATGATCGTGTGTGTGTGTGTGTTAATGATAATTGTGTCTGTGTATAGAATATGTTGTCATATTGATTTTACTAAGCTCAAGGACAACGTTCGTAAGTGGGAGGGGGGTGTGTGACTGTATGTGTGTGTAGAGGGGGTATTAGTGGAATAAACTTTTATCACGCTAACATAGATTGAACTTGGAACCAAGAGAGTGACAACAGCTGTAAATACCAAAAATATAGTCCAGTTCTGTAGTTTTGGCTATCTCTTCTCATATTTGTGTTATCAAACATACACGCGTGCACACACACACACACACACACACACACACACACACACACACACACACACACACACACACACACACACACACACACACACACACACACACACACACACTCTGTTGAATTGTAATAAATATACCAAGTGTGACAGCAGGAACCTAGTTCTCATAATAACGACTCATCTAATACACCCAGTTGATCTGGTTTCAAGCTTCAAGCTACAGAAAATATCTGTAATTTTCTCTTGTTGAAAGTGGTTTTATTGTTTTTTATTTTTTATTTTAATTTTTTTTACTGACCTGACTTTACTTTGCATATGTCACTGTGTATGTGTGTGTGTGTGTGTGTGTGTTTGTGTGTGGCTTTTGCTGGTGTATATCCTTGAAGGCTATAATTGATGATAATTAATTCACGAGGTACACACAGAACTGAGGGAATCCAAACAAAAACTGCGTTTATATATTCTCAATATCTTCTGGCAGATTTGGGCATGAATACCTGATGACTGTTGCTTTTTGTCATTGGAGAACGTCCTTTTGCTTTAGACAATGTGTATTCATAGCACATACAATTCATTGGTATAAGGTTGATCTTTGAGAAACCATGTTTCAACTTTGTGTCTCCATCTCATGAATTATTATTTGTTTAGCAGTCATCAGTATACACGTAGCTGACTCATTGGGAACCGCTACTTAAGGGGAGAGAGTGTGTGATACTTAAGGCGAGAGGATTGTTTCTAAGTTTATTTTTCTTACATTGAGAAATCATTATCAAAGAGTGAAAAGGGTATCCATTATTTCCATATAATATTTTTATTAGTTTCCAGTAGTCATGGATAGTAGCATTTTCACCCTTGTTCTGGGCTCTTCAGCATGACATAACTCATGATTTGGAAATCTAAAGATATCACTATGCAAAAGCAAATAAAGTTGTTTGTTGATTTCTACAAACCTGTGCTTTTGTTACATACATCACTCCTGTGGAGGAGACATGATAACTTTGAACTACATAAGGTGTCTCAAGGTTTCCTTACACCTGTAAATCATGTGTATTATGAATGCACTTCATCTAATGGTGGTAGGTATTCTCTGATGATGAAAAAACATGTCCAATGTCATCCTGAATGTATAAAACTAAGACAGCCAATTGGAACATTTTTGATGAAAAAAACCTAATGAAGCAATTTCGACTTGAATCTAAAACACTACAGGACCATTTTTTAATATAAGAATAAAGATTGTTATATTTCAATCCTACAATTCAGATGAGAGACATACTACCATGTTTGTTATATCAGAAATGTAATGTTATTGTATTGTTGCTGCTATACATTGTGTCACATGAGGTAGTGACTGATGTGTTTTAGGTCAGTGCTATAGATTTAAGAGTGCTGGATAAACAGTTTGGTCTGAAGTGTGGTTTGACTACTGAGTTTAACTCGCATCATTCTACTACTTCAGTGATCTCATCATCTATACCATCCTCTCCAGTCTGTTTTGGCTTGGTTTCTACAGCTGGATGCCCTTCCTAACACCACCCACTCTCAGAGTGTAATGGGTATTTTTCTGTCCCACTGGCACATTTGTGTGACCGTGGCTGTCTGTCACAGCTGTGGTTTTACTTGGCTTGAGGGGTCTTCTGAAGCACAGCATAATGCCAAAGATGTCGGTCATTGCTTCTGTGAGGCCCAACATTTGAAAGGAGCTTAATCACTCACTTTGCCTTCGTGAGGCGCAATGCTTGAAAGGTGCTGGTTATGTGACACCAGCAACAGCTACGACTATGATTTCACTTGGCTTGATGGGTCTTCTCAAGCACAGCATATCGCCAAAGGTCTTAGTCACTAGTCATTGCCTCTGTGAGGCCCAAAGTTCAGAGACCATGCTTCACCACCTCATTCCATGTCTTCCTGGGTCTAACTCTACCACAGCTTCCCTCCACGGTTAGGGATTGGCACTTCTTTATACAGCTGTCCTCGTTCATACGCATCATATGACTGTACCAGTGCATTCATCTCTCTTGCTCACCACATCTGACACCACTGATGCAAGCCTACACATGTCCTTGGCTGTCACAACCCATGTTTCACTGCTATGTAGCATAGCTGTTCACACACAAGCATCATACAATCTGCCTGTCATTCTGAGAGAGACGCCTTTTGTTGCCAGCAGGAGAATTTCAAAACTCGCCTCTAGTTTTAGGTTGGTTAACTTTGTGGAAATACATTTGATTCTTTAAATTTCTGAGTTTTGTTCCTGCCATGAGGAATCTTCATTCTTTTCCTAAAGAGTTTAAAATTCAAGTTGATATCCTTCAAAGTGTTGATAGTTGGCGCAACTAGAATTATTGGTTCTCTGAGCAACAATAGTGAAGTTTGGGTGAAGGCAGTTTGTTTTTTCTTCCTCTAATATCATCAAAAGAAACTGCAGGGAATTTACTAGTTTATTAGTTAATTACATAATTATTCAGATATTTTGTTTCTTTCACGCAGTTCTTTCCTGTATTTCATATTTGTATTTGGTTTGCAAGATCCTTGATGTGAATGTGTGTGTTGAAACATTTTGTTGTATCTTGGGAGGGTCATTATACCAAATAATAAACACATGCACAGATTGTTTCACTTCTTTATTTGTCAATTGGGTAACCTTTTAACCAAATAAACTAATCAGTTGCTTAAGTAATCATTTGGTCATTCAATCAGTTTTGTCAAACTCCTTTCATCACCTTTCTTGACCTCATCAATAAATTTCCTTCTCTACAGTTTTGTCTATTTGAGCTGCCTGTACATTGAAGCTGATGTCAATTATAATTTTTATTAAATCTCATAAGTTTTGACACTTTCTATTATTTATGTCCAGGTTTCTGCAGTCTAAACCTTGTTCTAACCTCAAATTGTTGTTCTGCTATAATAATAATAATTATTATTATTTTCTTTTTGTTTTTCCAGTAGCTTGGATGAGGAGGACACCTACAGGGAATATTACTATAGTGGCAGCAGTAGCAGCAGAGAAACAAATCAGTTTGAGAACAGATACCCTTATGATGAGCAAGTGCAGCATCAGTCGAGGTCTTACCAACGGAACAGAACCACATTTACCAAGCAATATGAGCGGTGAGTTTGGTAATTCTGTCAAGAATTGAGTTCACATGAATTTTATAGTCAAAAATCATCTCTGGAAATCCTCGTTGTAGATTTCATTTGATGCCTGTATTCCATGCTTGCATGGGTCAGATGATGCTTATTGAGGCAGATTTCCCATGATCCAATGCCCTTCTTGTTGCCAGCCCTTCCCTATTTCCAAGCAATGTTAAATTTTCCCACGGCCAGACATGTCTTTCCTGGTAGACTGGGAACTAATACTATTGCTTCTGTGAGAGTGACGCTCATTTATGACCATCACATGATATCTCGACAAGGGTATACACACACACACACACACACACACACACACACACACACACACACACACACACAGCAATCTGAATTTCTAGATCTGCTGTTTGTTTGTGCATGTGCACATGCATTCATGACTGTGTTTGTGTGTATGCAACACATCCACTCCCTTATTAAGTAATGCTTTCTCAATTAAGGTGTTAAGTACAGTTGTTTTTAATGCTCTCCTCTCCCTCCCTTTGAGAGAGTAAGGGGATAATTAGATATAATTTTAGTAAACTCATTTATGAAAAAAATCGTTCCAAATTATAATAATTTCTTCATGGATGGATAATATTTTGTAGTTGTTATCCCCCAAATTTTTATACTTGAGGAATCTTTGGAATACATTCCATGTTTTGAGTATCCCCTACATAAACATTATTATGTCATCATCATCCTCATCATCATAATGTCCACTTTTCCATGCTTGCATGAGTTGGACAGATTTTCTGAAGCTGGATGCTCTTCCTGTTACCCACACTCACCAAGTTTCCAAATAAAGCAACATTTCTGCATGACTAGACATGCTTACACAGAAGGTGTGTCCATGTCCTTGACATGACATTGCAGGATAGTTGGAAATGATGGTTGCTGTCATACAAGCAATGTTATCCCAATTCCAATATTCTGCAAGAGCATGTTTGGCCATAGGTAAAACAAGGTGAATGTTGGCAACAGGAAGAGCATCCAGCCATAGAAAATTTGCTTTAATAAACTGCCCCCAACCCATACAAGCATGGAAAAGTGGATGTTAAAATGATTTCTCTCACATGAGCGCACACACACACACACACACACACACACACACACACACACACACACACACACACACACACACACACACACACACACACACACACACACACACACACACACACACACACACACACACACACACACACACACACACACACACACACACACACACACACACACACACACACACACACACACACACACACACACACACACACACACACACACACACACACACACACACACACACACACACACACACACACACACACACACACACACACACACACACACACACACACACACACACACACACACACACACACACACACACACACACACACACACACACACACACACACACACACACACACACACACACACACACACACACACACACACACACACACACACACACACACACACACACACACACACACACACACACACACACACACACACACACACACACACACACACACACACACACACACACACACACACACACACACACACACACACACACACACACACACACACACACACACACACACACACACACACACACAGGGAGAGAGAGAGAGGGGATTTTTTCAGCCTTCATCTCCCAAGTCCACTTACAAGCTTTCGGTCAACCTGGGGCTATAGTAGAAGGCGCTTGACTAAAGTGTCGCACATCAGTAGGACTGAACTTGTAACCATGCGGTTGAGAAACAAATTTTTTAACCACAACCATAAAATCATAAAACTATCTTAGAAAAAGTTTGGCTGTGCTAAATCCATTGGACGCCACAAAGTACATTTAAGAAATTTCATCTTAATAAAAACCTTGTTTAGACTCAATTCTATTGCAATTTACTGTATAGAGGGGATTGTTCCTTGAAAGGTCTCCTTTCTACTTACAGATGCCAGTATTTTCAGTATACCATGTGTAGTAAAATTAGAAATATAGAGCTTCTTGACCATTATTTATCACAAAATTCTTGGTGTAGGGTTCTGGAGAACCTCAGTCAGACCCCTCTCCCCACCAATTTTGTCTGGTTTACAGTTGACATAGAATAAATTTAGGTCACATTTGTATAGAACTTGACCTACTTATTACTAACTGGTCTTTTCACTGCTCAGTTGACACATCAGTCTTTCAGCACATCAGCACGTTTCTTAATTGCTTATGGGTCATTTCATTGTTTGTCCCCCCCCCCCTCTCTCTCACTCTCAGCAAAGTTATAACTACTGTTACTGTCCCTCTCTTCTATTTCATTCCTATCATACTATTTGTTCCTATATATCATCATCAGCAGCAGCACCAATATCCTCCAACATCTGTTTTCCATGCTGGCATGGGTCGGATGACTTGACAGGAGCTGGTAAGGCTGGGGACCCCATGAGGTTCCGTCAGCTGTTCTGACATGGTTTCTATGACCTCCCACCACATACACTCATGCAACAAGCTTCTTGCATAGTTTCTGTCTGCTCAATTCACTCACAAATCATTGCTTGACCTAGGCCTATAGCAGAAGACACTTGCCCAAAGTGCTGTAAAGTGAGACTGAACCTGAAAGTGTATGGTTGAAAAGCAAGCTTCTTACTGAGCCATACTGGTATCCTCGTGTGTGTGTGTGTGTGTTTGTGTATCCTTCACACAATTCAGTTTTATATGCGTCATATGAATGAATCCCAGGTAAGGAATACAATAAACTCCAGTTGCTCTATAAAGGGAATGTGAAAAACATAATTGGTTCTGTGAAAATCCCTTGAAGAAATAATCTCTAAATTGTTTGTTTGAAGCTCCCTTCTTCCCTTCCTGCTTTCCTCCATTGCACTTCTCAACTTTGGTTCAAACTTATGGCACCTTAACTTTTTTGAAGCCACAAGTATACTTTCATATGTAGTTTCACTTTGAAGCATGATTTTTCCTGGAAAGCGTAAACGTGAGTCACTGCATGGGTTTGTATTTTGCAGCTGGAAACCACATTTCCACCATTTAATAAACCATATAGCTGCCCACTTTTCTGTTTTCCATGGGTAGAGGTCAAATGAAATCTCACACCCACTGGAGTGTACTTACAGGTTGAAACGGTTACCTCTCCCCTGCCCTCCATAGAGTTAACTTTTCTTTTATTTCTATGTCTTCTTTTGTACCAGTTTTATTTGATCATAAAAATCTTTAAAACCAATCCTTTATACAACTTTGAACATATCATTTTCCACTCCTTGTTTATACACTTTGCCTTTCCTAGCAATCCATTACCCACTCCTCCTTCATTTGTCTCTCCCATTTCTAAATATACTACAGTTTATATCTTTATTATTCACTTCCCTCTTTTGCATATAACTTCCTCGTCTATTATTGTGGATCCCTCATTGTTTAAATGTATTTTATGTTCTGTATTTTGTGAACAATTGTTCACTAAAGCTTTCCTATATGCTTAAGAAGTTGGCTATCCAACCATGTCGTTTCAGATTCAGTCCCACTCTGTAATACCTTAGACAAGTGTCTTCTGTTATTGAATGTGGTAGACAAAAATTACAAGAAACCATTTGTATGCATGTTCATCTGTCTCTGATTGTCTTGACATTATGTGATAGTCACGAGTGTTGCAATCGGTTAAGCAATGTCGGTCATTTCCAAATTTTTGGTGTAAACATGTCCAGCCATAGAGAAATATCACCTTGCTGGGAAACAGATTCTCTACAGTCAGATCCTTTTCTTGTCACCTTACCCTTACCTGCCTCAAAGGATTCTGTCTCACCTGTGAAAGCATGGAAATGAGGACATTATTATTATGATGATGATGATGATGATGACTGTTGTTGGTTCTTAGGTTCCACTTGTTTTATTACATTTCTAATGGCTCATGTGACAAATCCATGTGTGTACAACTCCAGCACAATAAATACCACAAAGTATGTTTAATGTACTGATTTTATATATATATATATATATATATATATATATATATATATATATATATATATATATATATATATCAGTGATACTCACAAATGTGAAAGGTATCCATTTGCACAATGTTCATCTATCAAACATCTCATGTATTCATTGGTTGAACTTAAAGTTCTAGCAGAAGGGCTGCACTGTTGGTTTGAATCTCAAACCACATAGTTTCAAAGTGAACTTCATCATCACTAGAGCTTTGTTAGCTTCTAGTGCTGAATGTAGAGAAGAGCAGCACCAAGATGAGTTGCCTTAGACTCAGCTATGTGGAGGAGGATTTGTGATTGGTGGACTGACACAATCATTACAGCATTGAACAGAATGCTGGCTCTTTATGTTCTGAGTTCAAATTCTGCTGAGATCAGCTGTGCCCTTCGTACCTTTAGAGTATGATAAAAAGCATACCTGCAACAATCCTTTTTTGCCACTTCCCTTACCCATTTTCCTCACCTCTTTCTCCTTCTGTGATATGACTCCATATTATAACTCTTAGATATTTCCTCTCATCCCTCTTTCGACTTTTCTTTTTACCGTTTCTTGTTGCTATAATAATTGTCTCTGTTTCTGTATTTCAGGGCAGCTCAACGACCAAAATCTGTCGGTGCCAATGTGTCTGGTGCCACCGCCGCCACAGGTGCAGCAGCAAGTGTTATCAGTGGTACAGGGAGTGGTACCACAGCAGCAGTTAGTGGAGGCAGCACGAGTGCTGGTGGTGTTAGCAGTGGTACTGGTGTCAACCAAAGCAGTGCAGTGCCTGTAAGTGGGGGAGGCAGCAGTGCAGTAGCTGCAGCAGCCAGTGGTATCACAAGCAGTTTGCAGAAGCATTCCTTTGATGAACGCTATCACGAGCAGTATGCCAGCGATCGAGAGAGTTTTGATCGACCACGGGTTCCAACACTATCACCGACATGTTCAAATTCCCAGGCGAGCAGTCGGCATAGTAGCAGACGCAAGGGTTCTGTGTCAGTTTCTCGTTCCTCCAGTCGAAGTCGATCGCGCTCCAGTTCCAGTAGTGGTTACAGTCAGTCCTCGTCGGGAAGCAGTCGCTCCAGATCACATTCCAGAAGGTCATTATTAAGACACTTTCTAGAATTCTCTCCTTTCCTCTTCTTTTTAATCAGGACTCTCTATCGGCCATGATGGTGATTTACAGTGATGACGGGTTCACAATATTTATTGGGTCAGATGTGGCACCTATTTTAACCCTTCAGCCTGTCGCATGTAATGCTTATTTATTCACATTGTTTTGAATTAATCATTCATTATCTCATATCTTTGAGATTTCAATGATGTGATTGTTTATCTTTAGAATGACATTGCAGGGTAGGTGTGAGAGGCAAGATCTGGTCAGTTTGAACATAAAACATGTAGAAATATTTTGGTGTTATATGACCAGTTTAAATGCTAAAGGGTTAAATATATTCTTATGTCTACGGAAAATCACTGCAGTGCTGCCCTTCATATATTCAGGGCTAACAAAACTCTTAATATTACATTGTTCCATGATTGCAAGCTGGTTGAATTGTTAAGTGGCATTTTGTCCGTTTTTACGATCTTAGTTCAAATGCCACCGCAGTCGATGAAATACGTATCAGTTGAGCTCGAGGATCAATGTGAACGACCTACCCCATCCTCCGAAATTGCTCGCCTTGTCCCCAAACTTGAAACAAGTATTAGTGTTTCAAGTGCTCTCCTGACTCTGCTAAGTGGATCGGAATATGTGTGAAGTGGATTCGCAGAATCATTACAACATTGAACGAAATACCGGCTCTTTCCACTCCAAGTTCAAATCTGTCTCTGGTCGATTTTGCCATTCATTTCTCTGAATGATCAAATAAAGCTGCTACCAAGTATTGAGATCGATGCAGTCAACTGTTCCCGTCCCGCAAATTTCATGCCTTTGCTTCTCTGGGAAACGACTATTAGAGTGTCTTTGCTGCATAAAGTTGTAGCCCATGATACGTATTTATAAAAAAAGATAGACTGGCCTGGGCGCAACACAACTACTGATAAGATATTAAAAGCAAAGCGTTTCAGGTGGTATTAAACTGTCTTCTTTGCTGATTGTCTGAAAATTAATCACCAGACTGTTGCTTAATTAAGAAATAATTATCATGTAGACGTTAATGTTAATGGAACGGAAGAAGAAAAGGCGGGCGACTCGTGCAATTGGTGGCGATTAACTTCCTGTATACTGTAGTAATGACTATAGTTATCTCCCCTCGTAGACAAGGGAATTAATCAGCATTGTTGTCCCTCTGCTTACCTCCCTTGTGCAATAGGGGAGATAACCATTTCTGTTATTCTAAGGGAGTTAACTAAATAGCTTTTTAAACTGGGGGTGGATGAGATGCGATTTCATGCAGTGGGCAAAGCTGACATCAAGTTTGAATATGAAGGGAAAAAATTTTGTACCAAGATTTAGCAATAAGTTTTACACGTAAATACGTTTAAAAAGAAAGACTCTTATAATTTCATTGGATAACTGTAAATTTGTCTCTTTCTGTAGTCGAACCAGTAGCCGAGGCAGTCTACGGCGAGTGCCTGTAGTGTCTGTGTCGGGTCAGAAACACTCAAAGTCGGAGAGTCAGAGTATGATGTCAAGTAAATCATCAACGGCAGAAACACAGAGCTCTGAAAGGAAACCACTTGGAATCTGTGTAATGGGATTACCTCTTCGATCCAGTGGTAAGTAGCAATAGGAGGCTTTTAATCTTGTATCCCTTTGTCATTACTAATCACTCTCTTCAAAATGTGAGTTGCCATATAGCTCCTCCACAACATACTTTAACCCATCATCTTCAAAAATAAAGCCAACTTCCCTTCTGCATGTGTTCATGGTCTCGTAATCTCACTTCTGCTGGAGGTATGATAAGAAGCACCCATTATATGCTGTAGAGTGGTTGGCATTTAGAAGAGGGTCCAGCTGGCGAAGCCAGACACTGGAGTATGAAGCAGTTCTTGGGACCCTTTGGATCCTGTCAAACCATTCCTACCCATACTAGCATGAAACATAAATGATAAGGGATTATGATATAGTGTCTCCTCTGCCAAACCACAACCCCCCCCCCCTTTTTTTTTTGCCATATTTCTGTTGAAATAGACTGCTTTTGTGTGAATTATTTAAAAAAAATAATGTAGAAATTAGTAAAGTACCTTTTGTCATTATTAAATTGTTTAGAATATAAACTAACATGAAATTTTGATGGAAAATTTTAATTTAGATCATTTTAAAATCAGAAAATTTGTATCAGAACCAATAGGTAGGTTGGTACCAAAAGGGTTAAATTTATATTAAAGTGAAAAAATGGAGTTGGATAATTTAAAAGATGTTATTAAACACTTTAAGTGACACTAATTATAAATGAAATATGTTTTTTTTTTTGTATTTTCAGTCAGTTTAAATGAGAAATTGAATCTGTTGTGGCTTGTTGTTTTGGGTTTATGACAGTCCAAATGTCTGCATGTCTTACTATAATTAAATAGTAATTTTGCTTTATTTTACAGATACTAGCCTTAGGGATGGGCTTTTTCATGAATACAAAAAGCATGGTAAAGTAACTTCAGTGCAGGTGCTAGGACAAGGAGAAGAACGATATTCTGTGGTCAGTTTTAGAAAGTGAGTTCCTTTTTCCATATTCTTTAATTTCATTTACAGATGTTGCTAACACTTTCTTGTTTTTTGCATCATTCTTCTCCTGTTTTCTCTCTTCGTATATTCATTTGATTATATCTACATGATTATCCTGTGTCATTACTATTGAAATGAAAAGATTTAGTTTTATGGGTTTTTTTGTAAACTTTTTGTAAAATTCATTCTGTTGCAGACCAGAGGATGCTGCAAAGGCCTTGGAAGCTTCTCAAGATAAGATGTTTTTTGGGAAGAAAATTAAAGTTATGGCACATGAAGGTGTAGGTTAGTAGTCTCTTTACTTAACAAATATATTGTTAGCCTAAGCAGCTGTGGAGGTACAGTTGTATATTGAAATGTGTGGAGTAAAGTTCTTGTGAATAGACACCACATGAAAGTACAAATGTTAAAAAAATACTGTGTGGATGTACAGATATATATAGATGTTGTGTAGGAACTCTATGGTGGTATAAGTAGTAAATAGGTAACAAGTAGAGGTGCACATGTAAATAGATAGGTTGGTCAACTGGAATGTAAACTTAAATTCTATATGATTGAGTACCATCAGAAATTATTTATTTCTGTTACAAAGTTGTGAGAAGTTTGTTGCATTTTGTTAGCAACTGCAATGCTGAGTGAAAAAAAAGAAAACAACTTTCCCTGAGCCTTGTTTGAAGAAAGTAGAATGGGGTACTTGTGTATGAACAGTTCCCTAATTGAATAAATGAACAGTTTTTCTGAAGAATATGAAATTCATACGAGCTTACATTTGATCAATTGACCATGAGCAGATAACACATGAAGTGACTGGGAACCCATGCTCTTTCCAAACTGAAATTTGAGCAACAAACCATCACTAGACTATGCATGTATGTAAGTGGCTGGGAGTGTAGCTTCAGATTTTCATATTTTGTACAGAAAATAATAGCATTTCTCATATTCTGCTAAAAACATAAACCATAGATTGATAGAAACAAGACAAAGAGGCAAAATATGCACACGTATATATCTATGGATTTGTTGTTGATAGATGGACAAATAAAACCTCATTTCATGTCTTTATGTGGGTGTGGCTTGGAATGGATTACCTCCTAGTTGTATGTTTTTCAATTATTCATGCAACAAACGATTTGGTTAACGAACAGGGCTTGGAATGAATTATGTCATAATAATATAGAGGCGCCACTGTACTTTCTTTCTTTTTTTTCTTACATGAAGTGTTCAGGGTTGTGCCAACAACCCAACGATTATGGCCCCTTCAACTATTGGCTTGTGTGAATATATGCCACAAAGGAGAGTGTGTGTTTATGTTCTGAAGTTGTCTGTAAGTAGATTTGCTTATTGTCGATACTGGAGAGGTTAATAAACTTGTTTTATGTTTCTGTTTTACTGTTTTGTTCCCAGAAGTTGAAGATAATGAATTCCGTCCTCCTGAGGCTGAGTGTGATGAATATCATCCAAAGGCCACACGGACATTGTTTGTTGGTAACTTGGAGAAAGAGATTACAACACAAGAACTAAGAGACCGTTTCAAGTCGTTTGGAGAAATCATAGTAAGTCACTCTCACACTTTCTCTTGAGTCATTAACGGTGTTTGGGTTTCATCTTAGGAGGTCTCTTACATAAGTGCTTTGATGGTGGAACAACATAGTGCTAAATGGCTGTGGTTGAGAAACTTTCTCCCAAGCCATATGGTCTTGAATTCAATCCCACTGTGTGGTACCTCAGGAAAGGGTCTTCAGCTCTAGCCTGGGGTTGATACATGGCTTGTGAGTGGAAACTTGAAGAAGCCTGTTGTGTGTGTACTCTTGTTTTGATATCACATGATGGTTGTAAATGAGCATTGTTGTCTTATGAGTGAAGGTGTTTATTTGCAAATTCCCATGAAGAACATCTCTGACTATGAGTGAGTATTACCTTGTTTGGAAACAGATGAAGGTATCTAGCCATAGAAAATCTACCTCAATGAATTCCATCTGATCCATGCAAGCATGGAAACACGGACACTAAATGATAATGTTGATAACTGTTGTTGTTGTACTCTAGGGCAAAGTTCATAATTCTTCTGGCTTTGATTTAGTTCATAAATTTGGTTTCATTCTCATTTCTTAACTGAGTGGTCTGAACTGGGAGTAAAAGGCATCCAACGACAAGCAATTGTTGCAAAAGTATGCAAATGGGGGGGAAACTGTATCATAGAAATATTTAAAAATAACACAAATAGAGAAGAGAAAGATTAACATTCCCAATGATGGTAATTGTTGATGATTATCATTTAATATAATCCAAATTATATCCTTGTTAGTGAGACCCTCTTGTTTATCTAACTATTATTTCCCATCCTTTCTACATTAGTCGACCTATTTTATTCAATGTTTTTTTTTATTAAAAGTGTCTTCTCTGTCTCATTTCTAACATTTCCTTGATCTTCTGTTTGGTTCTGCTCCAGCTGGAACCATTTCTCATTAAACTCTGACAGTTTTCTGCAGTTGTATGTGATGTGGTTTTTGTAAATTGAATATCTTAGCTGTTTTTGGACCATTTCTATATGGTTTTCTTGCATTTGAAGGTTAAACTTAATGTGTGTTTTTTTTCTTTTCTTCATCAGGATATTGATATCAAACGCCAGGGTGCAGTATCAGCCTATGCATTTGTACAGTATGCAGATATCACAAGTGTTGTCAAGTCACTACGTAAAATGGAAGGAGAACACATAGGAGCGAATAAAATTAAGGTTCTTTTTAGTTTTTATTTATTTTGTTTGTTAATTCCCTCAACCTTTCTAAGTGTTATGCTGGTGAACTGAAGCAAATCTGGTTTGAAAATGTGTTTGTTTTCTGTTAGCAGATCTAACATCCTTCTTCTAAGGTCAAATGCTGCTTGTTTAAAACAAATACCACAATCTTTCTATCAACCTGTTAAAATAGTAATGAAACAAACTGTTCTTTTGTTTCTGTTCACATTGTTTTACATTTTTGTTCTTCTATAATTAGTCTTTTTTGTTTAATTTTAATTCAATTTAATTTAATTTTATTTTTAGTTGGGATTCGGGAAAAGTATGCCTACCAATTGTGTCTGGCTTGATAACTTGTCCGAGTCAGTGACGGAAAAGCTTCTGTGTCAACAGTTTGGTCGTTATGGAGAAGTTAGTCATGCTGTGATTGATCGCTGCAAAGGCAGGGCACTAATCTATTTTACTAGTATGGACACTGCACAATATGCAGTTAATGAGATGCGGAGCAGAATTTTAAAGAAAAAACGAATACAGGTAATTCACCACATGACTTTTTTTTCTTTTTTTTCTTTTCCATTTTTAAAATCTTAAATATATTTCTTTTGTGCCAAAATATTTTCATACACCTCCCCTGACCTGTTTTTTAATATATGGTGGCATCATTAAATTTAAAGACAATTATAAACTGAAGATTAAACACATTCATTATTTCTGTGTTAGTCACGATTCAAACTATGTATGGATAGTAAGAGAATTTTTTTTACTTTTAAAGAATGTAAGTAAAAAAAATTTTAAGGTGGTTATTGACACAAAAATTAACCTTTTTTTAACATCAGAGCATTTAGTCTTTTGTTACTGTATTTCTGTTGAAATACTCCATTTTTATTTCAGTTAGCTTTGAAATTTGTAAGAATTATTAATCTGGTATTTCAAACATGGAAGTTTGATGGAATGTTTTATTTTAGGTCACTTTAAAAACAGGAAGTTTATATTTGTAGAATCAGGAGTGGTCTCAGGCAAGATAGCATCGAAAGAGTTAAAACAATACAATTCTTTTCTCAATAAAATGGAATGTGTACATTAAAGATCAAGAACAATAATCTTTGTGGCCATATAATAATTTACAATTCAATCTATTTCCTGCATTTCTTCCCTCTGTTGACCTGTTTCCATAAGTTTTCTATCAGATTTAAATCCAGGTATTGTGTTGGCCTGAGTGTAGCACACATATTTCCTTGATTTTAGTGACTTTCTTATCCAAGTTAGGGAATATTAACCCAATTGATGTGAGGCCAGTCACATTCATTTGTTTGCATTTGATGACAGGTCTGGTGCCTTTTGTGGAAACTTTTGCCTGCTTCTTAGGACTGACTGACCCATAGTCAATGTCTGTTGGCATGGAACCCATCTCCACTTCAGCCTTTGAAGGTCTCATATATTTTGAGCAATGACTCTACCAAATCGAAATGACTCTTGGCATATTGAGGCATAGTCTTCTCCAAGACTTCCAGATAGACTGCACTGTCTATATCCTTCATCTGACTGCCCTCCTCCTCTATACATGCAGCCCCTAATCCATGTCAGTGCCACTACAATGTTTAGCAGTTAGATTAATGTATTCTAGATTAAATTTTATTATGCAGATAAATACTGAGCTATGAGAGCTGAACAAATTGTCTGTTGACTCTTCTAGCAGCCACAAGATTTTTGACCAATTTGATAGTGTCTATTTAAGTAAACTGAATGTGGGCATGTTGGCTTTTCAGAGAAATGCACAGTTTATATATATATATATATATATATATATATATATATATATATATATACTTATACTTAAGTGCAGCATAAACCAAAACTGCTTTAATCAATTTTTGATAGTAGTGGCCCAGGCTCATCTGTCTGTAATAATCCTGTTGAAAGTTGTTAGCAGCTGTAGATGGATCTTGATCATTTCTTTGATGATAAGCGCTTTTGTTTACCCATCACAACAAATCTTAACATGCTATAACAAAACAATAATAGTTTCTCTTAATTAGACTGTAATATTATATATGGCAACCTCACTAGGAGTGGTAGCACCAAAAAGAAAAAAAAAAAGAAAAGCCTCCAGTGCACTGTGTCAAGTGGTTAGTGTTAGGAAGGGTTTCCAGCTGTAGAAACCATGTTAAAGATGACATTTGGAGCTCAGTGTAGCCTCTGCAACTTGCTGGTTAAATATTGAGAGAGTGTGTCCGTGTAAGATCATAGTTTCAATTCCTGGAGCAAGGGTTACATTATGGTTCTTGCACAAAGTACTTCATTTTGCTCAGCTAAAAATTGAGTTCCAACTGTAGTGAGGAATTTAAGCCTGCAAAGGACCAGTGTCTCTGTCAGTGGAAACGTGTTGTAATCTCAGACAATCTTATGCCATGGAAACTGGATTTAGTTCCTGCTTTATGAGCCCTGGGGTTCAAGACTGACCTAAGTTCAGTTTTATGGCTTTGTTGATATTATTTATCAATAACTGCTTTATGCTTGTTGAAAATGTTGATGTTTTGACTTCTATCTTTTGAAAGAATTAACAATTATCTTTCTATTCATATGTAGTTTGAATCTTGATTAAAGAAACAAAAATAATCACTGTTTAATGTCCCCAGTGTATATCTGGTTTTAAACTAAGTAATGCCACTAATACATCTCTGACCATTGTTAGCATTTTTATACCATCCTGGTCTTTGTTTTATTTACATCTTCACTGATATATATATATATATATATATGCACATCCACTTGGCCTTTTGTTGTAATATTCCCTCTTGACCTGAAAACTGTTATATAAGGGAACAATAAAATAGTATATGAACAGGCTTGATGCCTTCCAACTGCCTGTTGTAAGACATCAAGTCATTTATAGCAAATTTATACAGAAGTGAGAACATATCTACAGGATGGGCCAACACTCTGAAATTGTCAAAGACATGCTTTAGTTTTTCCAGAATTGAATAAAATAAATAAAATCATGATGAATACACATGTACTTATGTATACTGAACAAAAATATATAATAATAATAATAACAACAACACAATATGAATAAAATGGCAGATATTTTGGTGTGATTTTTGGCCCATCCCACACACACACACACACACACACACACACACGCACACGCACACACGCACACGCACACGCACACACACACACGCACACAAATGACTTGATGTCTTGCAACTACCTGTTCATATCTTATTCTGTTACACCTACATATTAGTTTTGACCTGTACATTGCCTAGATCCAACTCTTATTTCCATGGATTCTGTATCCCTTCATCCAATGCCGGATTTTAGGCACTGAGTCTGGTCTGAGCACTTCCTCTCTGTACACATTATATTATGTCTTTTTGACATTTTACCTATCACTAAAATATATATATATGTGCACACACACAAACGTATGTACATACATACAAACACACACTCAAACAACATATTCCTGATTTCTAAACTGTTCTTATTTCACTTAAATTACATAAATTGTGTCTCAAGTCATTTCTTTTCTCTCTTTTTCCCATCATGGAATGTCTTTCTGGTTTCCATACTATCAAAACATGGAAGACTTTTTTTTTTGTATTTTTCTGTTTGGTTAGAAACTTCTACATTTTGTTTGGTAGAAAGATAATAATTAAGTTTGGGTCTAATTGTCTGTCATCTCATGATTATTAATGATACCCCCCTCCTCTTCCCGAAGGAGCCCCACCCCCACTCCCCCTCTTCACAGCCTTTTCTTGCCAGTGGTTTAATGTTTATTTTCATTACTTCTCTGGAAATATAATTAATGATGCATGGCTAAAAGAATAAAGCAAAAAAAAAAAAAGCAAGGGATTTTTTTTATCTATTCCCTCTCCCCTTTCCCTCCATCACCCCCACCCAGCCTCTCCATCTTGATTTTGCTGTATTTCACATTTGCATGATATCTTTGTGTGGTTTGAACCTTTGATGGCTCCATTAGCAGCTTGTTGTTCTGACATAGTTATATAGTGGCCCCTGTAACATTGTGTCAGTCCCTCGACCCTGTCTTTCTTTAACACATTCAAATGAACATACTTAGACTCATTGCTGTTTGTGTTTGAACTATTTTAGAAGCAATTAAACCAGTCTAGTTTTCTATTCCTTCTCGGAAATAAGAACAATGCAATGTCAGGAGATGAACGTGTCACCAACTAGTTTTGATGGTTACAGTGTTTTTATTAATTAAAGCTTGTCAAGACAAATGCTCTCAGATTTTAGATTGTAGAAAGAAATAAATCTATTTTGTGATAAAAACTATAGAAATGTTGGTATGGATGTGCAGTTAGGAAGCTCGCTTTGCAACCATGCAGTTTTGAGTTCTGTCCCACTGCACAGAACCTTGGGTAAGTGTATTCTTCTGTAGCCACAGGTTGACCAGTCTTTTGTAAATGAATTTGATAGTTGGCAAGCAGAAACTGTGTGGAAGCCCAACGTGTGTGTGTGTGTGTTTGTCCCCCCTTCCACACAGCTTTGGCAGCTGTTGTTGGTTTGTTTACATCTCTGTAACTTAGTGGTTCAGCAAAAGCGACCAATAGAATAAGTATGAGGCTTTCAAAACCATGAGTATTGGGGTACTGCCTCCAAGGCAGTACTCCAGCATGGCTGCAGTCTAGTGACTGAAACAAGTAAACAATAAATAAATGGATGATGATGATGATGCATACACCATAAACCAACACATTGTTTAATGTCCTTTAGCCAGTGAAAAGATAATCGCCAGTTATTATAATTTACAAGTTGTAACTTGTTAGCTAAATTGAAATACTAATTATAGTTTAATTAACTTGTTTCTATATTCATTTAATTCTTTTTTTTTTTTTGTTATAATAATTTTTTTTATTGCATTAGAAATTTTTTAAATTTATTTCTGAATTAAAAACATTTTTTTAAAATTCTCTTTCTGCCCACCTCCCCCATTGCCAGATGTCATTGAAGGCTTTAGTATTATTATTATTATTATTATTATTATTATTATTATTTTTATTTTGTTAGACTTCTTACACATCCTTATTAATTAAGTTCACCATCTTGTATAATTCACCTGACTGGAATAGAGAGAGAGAGAGAGCAACAGTATGTTTAGACCATTTCTTTCTCTGAGGCCATTATTGCAGAGTTTGCTGACTGGGAAATTACTTCCCCTCTCCTCTCTGCCTCATTCATCCTGCCATAATAAAACGACTCTGACCATGTTGGTTCATGTTTGTTAGTCATTGTATATGAATGGAGGCAGATGTCACAGTATGTCCGTACATAGTTAGCTAGTTAACAGTTTCTCTGAAATGAATTAAAAACAAACAGAAAACTGCTTTAAAACACTCTCTCCTTCTATCTATCTGTCTGTCTGTCTGTCTATTTGTTTCTATCCCTTTCACATACATCCACATTCACAAAAACACATATGCACACCTTATATGTCCATCAGAATTATTTTGTCTGGGTTTTACTTCCCTGAGTTAATTATTAAACAGGCAATATGTTGCAGATTGTGTACATGTGTACACATCTACAGACGGCACATCATTGTATATATATATTTTTGTGCATGTAAGTTTTGAGATTTTATTCAAATTTTGTGCTGTGGATTGCTGTGTTCAGGGCATAAATTTTACTTAACAACCAAAGCACTTGGTATGCTGTGCACTTGTGCACATGCATTCATTATAGGACAAGTGCACACAAAATATGCTCATGCACACAAGGTAGAATTGTGTTCACCTAAGGTTTTCAAAATGAAATCAAATTTCTTTTTTAACTGAAGAAAATAATTAATCTATATAATTTCATGATAAAAAATGTTTAATAAAAAAACATTTGAAAATGTTGTGCACTTGCTTAGGTGATCCATGTGGCATCTGGTTTTAGAGTGGCATGTTTACCAAATGCTTACAGTGCCAATATCTTGTCACTTGTTCTGTAGTTTGAGTGTTAGTCTTTTTGTGGGATTGGGTGAAGGGATTCCCTTTAAACCTTGTCTTGGGTTGATAAAATAAGTACCACAATTTTTTTTTATTTTGTATGTTTTAAAATCTTTTCCCTCTCCTATTTGCCCTTACTACTTCCATTCTGAGGGTATTAATGTAGAAACGAAAATTATTGTTTTACTGTAAAACAAAATTCCCCAAATAAACTCTTTTCTTCTTTCTTTTTATTATTATAATTTTTATTATTATTATTATTATTATTATTATTATTATTATTATTTGCTTCTCTTGCCGTATGGGATACCCCCCACTTTGAGTCCTTACTCCGTTGCGCTAAAAAAAAAAAAATTGTCCCCTTCTCCCTACCCCTCTCCCTTTTCACCCTCCTCCCACTACAACTTTGTTCACTGATATTTGCTAATATCTTGATTAATCTCATTAAACCTTACTACGATTTCTGAGAGTTAGCATTTTTTCCCTTTGATGGATCTTTGTAGACTGGTGACTTTAGACTTGATGGACATCTCAATGTAAGTTAATATCAATTTTGTGTCCTTATTTAGTTGGAGGTATATGTGAATGAACAATAAATATATATATATATATCTATATATATATATATATCTATATATGTGTATATATATGTGTGTGTGTATATATATTATATATGTTATACATATATATGTGTATACTTATATACGTGTATATATGTATACGTATATGTGTATATGTATATATGTGCGTGTGTGTGTGTATGTATGTATATATACATTACATATATATATCTGTATATATATATGTATATAACTTAACTTGCACTGAAAAATTTTAATATGCGTACACACTCATACTTACAGGCATATATGATGCATACACACATATATATACACACACATGTATGTATATATATGTATACATACATACATACATACATATACACACATAAACACTAGTTCTATGAGACCAACCAATCTTGTAGCACCTGAATGATTTAGTCATACATATTTTCTTGGCTGTATGAAAAAAAAAAAGTTAAAAAAAAAAAAAAGAAATTCTTTCGTCCACCCTTAATACCCTAGTTTGTTAATTTTTTGTACTCCACTCCGTACATCATAGCAAGCATGATTTCCTCCTATCTACTATTGACTGTTCAGACCTCATAGGGCCACTGCATGCAGAAGGGTTTTTCTGCATTATCAGAGTTATGTTAGCATGATAAATTTTTTTTTTTTTTTAAAAACCTTATTCTCTCTTTTGGCACTTTCTGTCTTTGTCCTTTGCTTGCTGTATGGTACCAGTTAAAAAAAAAAAAAAAAAAAAAAACTTCGTTGTCCAACCCTGATCTGAATGGCTCTCCCCTTTTCCCCTACCCCTATCTCAGTCTCAAGCTGCTATTTTCTTATTAACAACTTTTCACAAAGTGTCACCAGGCTCAAGTGTTTTACAAGCATCTCTTTTCTGCTGATTGCTTTCTTTGCCTGCCATTCTGTCTCTTCAATATATACAGATATATGTTCAAGACCTGCCTTTAACAGAAATGTCTTAGATAAGCTCTTATATTACATAATCTTTAACGACAATGGCAGTGGCATGATATTACCAAACACTTGAGGACAACAATGGATTCCTTGCAGTTTACCTTTTGTTACAATTATTATTGTTTTCCCCAGTCAGTAGCACTTGATAGAGAAACATTTGTATTGTTTTACTGTATTTTTCCCCTTTCTCTTGATTAACTTAAGAATAATTAACATTTTAAGTTCATTAAGAAAGAGAAAAACTTTAAGAGGGAAAAGAAAAAAACTTCAAACAAATTTTGTATTCTATAGCATTTTAAAAGTAAAATAAAAGACATATTTGTGGGTTTTATTTTCTTTTAATTAAACTACAAATATCTTTGTTGCTTACATTTATGATATCTATAGATTTCTGAAAGATATTTTTTCTTTAAATTTGATTTGAATGGTTTCCCATAAGTTTTATCTAATCTGAAAATAAACTGATGAAGGAGACTAAATTGTTCTTGTTTCCCCTCCATCTCCACCTCTGAGTTACCTGTTTGTCTGGTATCCTTACCTGAGTTCAGTTCCCAATGAATCTTCTAGAATGTTTTTCAACTATGCCTTTTTTATATGTAAATATTCTTTGCATATATGTTCATATATATATATATATATATATATATATATATATATATATATATATCTTCTTTTATATGTTGTAGAGTACTTCAGCTGTTAGCTAGTAGATTTTTTGCTACTAAATATATCTCATTGTTTATTTGCTTTCTGATTGTTATATAGTACTTACTGCTCGCATTATGTAGTACTGCTGATATTATTACATAGTAGTGCTCATATCATTATATAGTACTGCTCTGATTGTTACATTGTGCAGTTGATACTGTTATATAGTACTGCTTATATTATTACGTAGTACTGCTCAGATTGTCACATAGTATTGCTCATAGTATGTTATCTACAGCCAAGATAATGTAGTATTTCTGTTTAGAAGATTATCTGGCTGTCACTAAGGAACTCCCTTTTATCTGTGCATAGAATAGAATTATAGATTAAGTATTGAAAAAGCTAAAAATATACACACCGAGCAAGACATACAGATAAAAAAAAAAAAAACAAGTCTGTGCCTGAAAATATCTTTTCTCTCTTGCAACCACTTTCTCTCTTTATTCCAAATTCATTGAAAAGTAATTGTTACTTACCAAAAGTAATAGTTACTTACCTGATGCTCAACTCTTATTTAAATTTTTCTTCATTTTCCTATTTTATATCTTTATTTCTGTGTTTCTTTGAAGCAATGAGGCCCAAACTTTATGTATTACAGATCCTTGTAAATTTGTTGATATCGAAACATTGAATACTGGCATTTAGACTATAGTCTGTACTGGTGCTGTAATTTAATTAAACTGGCCTGGTTGTTTTGGGGAATTCACTTTCCTAAAATTAGTTTAACTTCTTCCCTTATTTTTGATTTATTCACAAAATTTATTGAAATACAGTTTAACATCATTTTTTTTTTTCATTTTATTTATTATTATTTTTTTTTGTCATTGGTTTCTAACTCAGCTGCTAACATTTTAATATAAATTATGCTTCAATTTACGCTTTAATTAACATTTGAAATTATACTAAATTTGCGTATTTTGTATTTTGTGATTAAATTTGAGGAAAATGTGAATTCTCTTTAACGATTAAAACTGCTAAATGCTGGTGGGTCGTGGTATAATATGGTAGGGTTCTTATTGGTGCAATCAGCAAGAGACTCTTCTGGTTTCTTTGTAATTAAAATCAATTAATTCTATGATGCTTTGTATGCTTAACGGTTCATTTTTCATTATTTACAGTTTTTACTGGATTCATTAGGAATTTTTCCTCTTTAAAGATATTTCACTTGTGTTTTAAAACCAGAGAGAAAAACCCATTAGGCTTTTAACTCTAAGCACAACGTTTTTATGCTTTTGTTTGTAGATTGATTTTGCAAGTCGAGATTGTCAAACAGCATTTTTTGAGAAAATGGAACGGACTGGCCAGTTGCAGCCTGGAGAACGTCCAGATGAGCGAGGTGGTCGCTTATATAGACACAACAGAGGAACAAGCTTTGAATATTACGATTCACCGGCAACGCCGTCTGCTTACAAAGAAGACACTGCACGGTAAAGACTGGATTCATTTCTGTACAAGTAGTTCTGTTTTACTTTCTTGCTTAACCCTTTAATATTCAGATTACTCCATCACATATCACGTTTATTTATTCATATTGCTTTGAAGTAATCATGGTTTGTCTCGTAGCTTTGAGATTTTAGTGGTAATGTGTAAAAGGCACTCATACCAATGACATGTAAAGGGCACCCGTACTTGTAAAAGGCACCCGTGTCGGTGAGATGTAAAATGCACCAGTGCTAATGAGACATAATAAGGCACCCATGCCAACAACTCTGTGGAATGGTTGGAGTTAGGAAGGGCATCCAGCTGTAGAAACAAAGGCAAAACAGACTAAGGAACCTGGTGCAACTCTCTGGCTTACCAGCTTCGGTCAAACTGTCCAATCTATGCCAGCATGGAAAATGGCTGTATGATGATGATGATGAGGAGGATGATTTACAAGCACCCACTACACTTTCGGAGTGGTTGGTGTTAGGAAGGGCATCCAGCTGTAGAAACTCTGCCAGATTAGACTGGAGCCTGGTGTAGCCAACTGGTTTGCCAGTCCCCAGTCAAATCGTCCAACCCATGCTAGCATGGAAAGCGGACGTTAAATGATGATGTAAGTTTGGTGTGAGAGGCCAAATCTGGCCAGTTTAAACACAAAACAGGTAGAATATTGGGGTTGGATATTGCCAGTTTAAATAGTAAAGGGTTAAAGTTAATTTCTAAATTGGATACTTTTGATGCTCGTTTTAATTCATCTCTTTTAGAGTATCCCCCCCCCCCCCCCTTCCCCAATTGTTTGCAGTGATGTTGTTTATTAATACTGAATCTTTAATTTGTTATTGTTGTTGTTGCAGCTATGAAGCTACTGGCAATGTCAGCACCGTTTCATCCACATCCCGGGTTGCCATCACGGCAACGCAATTTACAACCACCACAAAAAGGAATCGTACGACAACCTTTCCTGCCACTTCGTCGAGGCAAGGATCTTACAGGGGGCGTCATTTCACAGAAAATACTTACTCAGAAGAATTTCCTGCCACACAAAGGCAAAGGTAAGTTGAATTATCTAAAAATGTCAGCCAAAAACTTGAAAAAAAAAAAATTTTTTTTAATTTATAGATTTATTCACTCCTCAGTCTTCAGCATCATTTAATCTATCTTCACTGTCATCTAATATTTTATCATTATGAATCAAGTTGTCTATATAACCAATCATTTTTAGCATCTAATTAATCGTCGTCAATTAATCTTCATCATTATCTTATCAATCAAGTTGTCTATCGAATTAATTGTCATTGTCATTTAATCAACTGCCATTGTCATCTCATTAGTTATCATCATTCAACCAATCGCCATTATTATCTAATCCAGGGTTTGGCGAACCGGGGTAAATTACCCTAGGTGAGGTAAAAATGAAATTCTTGGGGATAAAGTAAGATTATATTAAAAACATGTTCCTTGTTACAACAGAAAATTTTTCTTCTGGCATGAGGAAACAGTCAAAAAGTTGCTGCCTTTTGCAAACAAGGATTTTCCACTCTAATGAACATACAAACAAAGCAGAGTAATTGATTGGACCACAAAGACTGTATCCAAATTGCTTTGACATCAAAATGCTCCAATTTTGATGTAATTGTAACAAAAATGAAAGCTCGTTTCTCCGAAACCTGAAGTGGAAAAGTTTCTAGGAAAATCCTTTTGCTTCATAGTGATATTTATTTTATCACATTTTTTTAATAGTTTTTATATTTATAATTGTATTCTCCATATAAATAGATTCAATAAACTTTTTGAATTCAAAGAATCTATGATTTTCTTCCTTTCAAATCAAGGGGGTAACATTGGCACAAATAAATATATTTTGGGGTAATTGGTTAAACCCCTGATCTAATCAATCACTATTGTCCTAACCCCTATTTAACTCTTGTTAAACCCCTGATCTAATCAATCACTATTGTCCTAACCCCTATTTAACTCTTGTTAAACCCCTGATCTAATCAATCACTATTGTCCTAACCCCTATTTAACTCTTGTTAAACCCCTGATCTAATCAATCGCTATTGTCCTAACCCCTATTTAACTCTTGTTAAACCCCTGATCTAATCAATCGCTATTGTCCTAACCCCTATTTAACTCTTGTTAAACCCCTGATCTAATCAATCACTATTGTCCTAACCCCTATTTAACTCTTGTTAAACCCCTGATCTAATCAATCACTATTGTCCTAACCCCTATTTAACTCTTGTTAAACCCCTGATCTAATCAATCACTATTGTCCTAACCCCTATTTAACTATTGTTAAACCCCTGATCTAATCAATCACTATTGTCCTAACCCCTATTTAACTCTTGTTAAACCCCTGATCTAATCAATCACTATTGTCCTAACCCCTATTTAACTCTTGTTAAACCCCTGATCTAATCAATCACTATTGTCCTAACCCCTATTTAACTCTTGTTAAACCCCTGATCTAATCAATCACTATTGTCCTAACCCCTATTTAACTCTTGTTAAACCCCTGATCTAATCAATCACTATTGTCCTAACCCCTATTTAACTATTGTTAAACCCCTGATCTAATCAATCACTATTGTCCTAACCCCTATTTAACTCTTGTTAAACCCCTGATCTAATCAATCACTATTGTCCTAACCCCTATTTAACTATTGTTAAACCCCTGATCTAATCAATCACTATTGTCCTAACCCCTATTTAACTCTTGTTAAACCCCTGATCTAATCAATCACTAAGGTGTGATGTCAAAGATTTACCGTTTCCCCACAGTCTTAGAAAACTAACATTTGTCAAAAATGCTCAAATTTACTCTGAATGTTGTTGTAGTTGTCGTAGTTGTTGTGATCTTTATTTGCAAACTGTTCTGATTTTTATATATTCTTTATATTTTGTAGGCACATAGATGAGTACAGCCAAGGCAGTGCTCCTCCTTTCACTGAAGAGGATTCCTATGAGCAGGAATTGAGAGAATATGGTTATAGTCAAAGGGAAAGACGAGAACGGGGCAATGTTACTCCACCGCGTCGTTACCATAGTCCTTATCGGGAAGACCGACATTCGAATTTAGACAAGGAGTCAAGTCGAGGCAGTCGTTATGACGAAAGTTTCAGTAAAGACCGGTATGAATATTATAGCAGTGATAGTGCAGTGAGTGATACTGGGGGGCGTGATGACTCCTGGCTTGACCACCACTCTTTAGAAATCTCAGACAGACACTCAACGTCATCAAAAATAAAGTATTCTTCACGAACAGAAAATCGGTTGAAGCAGTCATCTCGGGACCACAGCCCGACTACTTTAGACTTTCCTTACAGACATTCTCCGGTGAGGCGAAGAAGTAAAAGCCGTAGTCGGAGTAAAAGTGGGAGTCGGACAGAAAGTCGGAGTCGAAGCCGGACGCCCCTCAGAGAGAGGAGAAAAGATTCGGTTTTCCGACCCAAATCTCCCCAGACACCGCAGACCCCACCAACACCCACAGAGGAGGAACCACCCATTTATTCAAAAATTCGACCAATTAGTCCGTTCGACGAGTTTGAACGGACAGGAGATATTAAAAAAATGTGCAGAACAGACGATAAGATTGAATCTCTTCGAGCCGTAGAGCACGAGAAAGTTTACAGTGTGAAGTGTCTTGGGAACCCTGCAATATCTTATGTAAAAGGGGAAAGCGAGCGATTGCGGTCCGAGTTGACATCAGCACGTAAGAAGAGTCGAGAATTTGATGATAGCAAGCATGATATACTGTCGTCGCGACTCCACAAATCTCAACAACCATCTTCAAGTCGGTTGGTTGAATCACTAATCCAGGACAGACACCAGGTGCTACTAAAAAAGGTGGAAGAACTACATCACGAAAAGCGTCGAATGAGCCGACACAAGTTGTTAGATCCGAGTCACACTGGCTCTAGTCATTCTAGTGCCCATGATGACTCTGATCATGGCTCGTTCACAGAAACTGATCTTGGCCATCTTCATCGAGAGAAACGATTGCTGCTTGAGAAGCTGAAGCAACTTGAGGATGCTGGCAGCACGAGTGACAATGAATCCTCAACGCATGACGAACTGCGTGATGACGGCCGTGGCCGTATTGTGCCGCGAAAGATTCGACCAGACGAGTCTCTTCTCGGCAGTTTACGGCATGGGTTAGCGGCAGAGTTACACAGCAAAGAGAAACGTAAACTAGAACCGTCACAGAGTTTTCGCAAACAAATGGAAGCTCGGCGACTACTGGAACAAACCCAAGGAGAATCGATTTCAAAACCGAAAAAGGTTGCTGAGAAAGTTGTGATGCTTGATGGAATGGATAGCGAGGGAGAGGAGGAATTGACTATTACGTCGCCGACCGTCATTTTGACGTCATTTAAGCCTAAACGTAAAAAGAAATTGGAAGGGGACGAAGTGGTATCTGGTGTCCGCAGCGGCAGATTCTATCGAATGAAAAGAAGTGGTGCAGTCAGCAGTGATGATGAGAAAGACCATAAGTCAATGGAAGTTGATGAAAGTACAGTACGGCGGTCAAGTCGAGAAGCGGGCAAAGATGAACTTTCCACTGTAATTGGTCGGTTTAAAGAACAATCCAGGCATTCAGAACACAATCGAGATTCTACGGAATCCAGTCACAAAGAATCCAGAGAATATAAAATGGTCCACATGATAACGTCGAAAGACAATTCTGAGTCTGGCACTAAAATCATCAAGAAGGAGATGTCAGTTGATGAGATTATTCAAGACCCTCGGCATGAAATAAAGAAAGAGGAACCTCTTTCTTTACCATTGCCTCGGTTTGCATTGAAGCATAATGCTTCTCCTATGGAGTCTCCACAGCTATGTCCTTCACCACCACCGATGCCTGCGGGACCTAAAGTTCGTTCACCTTGTTTCTCGCCACAGAGCAGTAGCAAATCGCAGTCCCCGGTCATGTCTCCTGCCGGTTCACTGTCTGATATTTCTCATGATACGGCTAATTCAAATTTACCCGAGTCAGGTTTAGCATTGCAGGACCAAAAGGAAGAGGACCAGCTGAGCAAGGACCTAGCTGCCAGTTCCAGTGGCTCTAAGTCCATGATCCCCAATCCAGATGCTGAAGATAATTTATCTGACAGCTTGAGTGAACTTAGCTGTTCTTCTTTGGATGAAAAAATCCGTCAGTTAGACAAAAAACTAAATATGGCACCAGTTCCTCGGCCAGTTGACACCTCAACACCTGGATTATACGGCAAATATAAGATTAAAAAAAAGGAATCTTCTTTAAGTGGATCTGGTGTTTTATCTTCTAATTTACGCAGTGAACCATCTGATATTGTGAAATCTCTACTGTCACGGTCCAGTATATTTGACCAAGACTCTAAACGCTTGGAGCAGATAAATGAGAAATATGAACCGAAGGAGATCACCATCAACATGGAGGACTCTCCCCCCAAGATGAACATCCGTACAAAAGCAGCTGCCAAAGAAATGCCCCCAACAATGCCCCAGAACTTCAGCCCTCTTTATAATCCATTTGTATCAACGTTGAACGTCTCTTCCCCCTACCCACACTTCATTCCTGGTGTTTATCCCCAGCATCCTGTGATAGGTGTCACCGCCACTACTACCACCACCACCACTACCACCATAACTACCACAACCACCAACACCACCTCCTCTTCCACCTCCACCACCACCACCACCAGTACCCCACAATTCTGGTCAAATTCTGCAGTTGCTAACAGCTCCCCTACCAAATCACCAGCTGATACATTTCCTTCAATGAAAAAACACTTGGTTACCTCCAGCACAACTGATTTGTCTGTCAAAAATGAGGATCCTTCTCAAGTGTTACCTTCAACATCCACCTCATCACCAGTTGAATTTAGTTCACTTTCTGTAAAATCCACTGCAGAAAGCTCTCTGGTTGGCTCTACTAGTCCTGTGGTCAGTCCATCTTACCATACCCCTGATATTGTGGTCAAGAAGGAGGCAACAGGCCCTTTAGGTATTGAAGTCAAGAAGGAGGGTGCTGACTGGATACCACCAAAGAAAGATCTCAAGCTGGAAGAAACCAGTGAATTTGATGCAAAAGAGAAAAGGGATGTTGTCCCTAGTCCTGTTTCTATACCGTCCACGTCCTCTGTTTCCTGTTTAGGTAAAAGGAAATCTTGTGAGGAATTTGATGCTGTCAGGAATAAGATGATGAAAATCGAACCAAAAAACTGTCCTTCCTCAAAACTAACCGAAGTTGTGAGAAGTGAAACTGTTGAGAAACAACTCATCAAAGAGGAAAGTCAAACTCCCACTCAACCTCAACCACTGATGGCTCAAGGACAGCCAGTGACCACTCCCGTGCAGCAGCACAGAAAGAAAGCAAAACACAGTGATTCTAGCAAAGTTAAAGATGACGGCGACAAGAAGGTGTCATCAAGCTCTCTAAATAAACCGAGCAAGTCACCAGAAAAGAAATTGGTTAAGTTACCAAGTCGGGAAAAGACGGAGAAGAAAGAAACAAATGAAGTTGACAGGAAAGAGGAGAAAAAATCAGCCGAGTCCACTTCTCAGAAAAAGGAGTCGAAAAGCAGTGTGAAAACTGAGAAGGAGTGCGAGCGCTCTTCTGATAAGTGTAAATCCAATAACAAAGATTGCGGGGGAAATGAAGTTGAGGAAAAGAGCAAAGCAAAGGCGACACACTCTGAAAAGAAACACGAGAAGTCAGAAAAAAGAGACAAAAACCGTTCAAAGAGCATTGAGGGTAAAGTCGAGAAAGAACGTAAAGAGAGCAGCAAAAGTGAGTCGGAGGTGAAAGAGTGTCACAAGAGAGAGAAATCCTCCAAGTCGAAAACTGAAAGTCGATCGAAAAGCAAAAGCGAGGACAAAAGCGGTGAAGGTGACGCTTCAAAAAATGGACGAACGAGTCACAAAACAGAAAACGACAAAGCAGAAAGTGACACTCCATTAAAATCTGTAAAGTCCCACAGGAAATCTGAAGAGGATAAAGAAGAGAAAGAGAGAGGTGATGGTGTCAAAAGTGATGCTGCAAAATCTAGCAAGAGCCAACAGCGTAGTGAGCCAGACAATGAGAATCAGTCAAAAGCCACTAAATATCATCACAAGGCAGAGTCTGATAAAACTGAACCTGAGCTTTCTAAGACGACAAAATCACATCACAAGTCTGATGGCAGCGACAAGTCGGAGAACGAAGCAGGTAAGCCGTTAGCAAAATCTCATCATAAATCTGTCGACAGTCAGGAGAAACAAGAGGTAGACTCTAGCAAATCTAAGTCTAGTAAAAGTGAACACGATAAAAGTGAAGCTGACAACTTGAAACCAAGTAAATCTCACCATAAACACGAGAGTGAGAAAGTTGAGAGTGAATCCACTCCAAAGTCAAGTAGCAAGTCTCACCATAAACATGACCAAACGAAATCTGAAGCAGATTCAACAAAATCTTGCAAGACTCATCACAAATCGGAGAAAAGCAATCGAAGTGCATCGGAACGCAGTCGGAAAGACAGCACTCGTTTGAGCTCCGATAGGAAAAAGAGTGAAAAGGAAAAATGTGAAAAATCCGAGAAACAGGAAAAGGACAAAACCGAACGCTTTGAGAAGTCGGAGAAAGACTCGAAAAGTGAAAAGTCTGACAAGTGTGAGAAAGGAGAGAAGGAGAAAGTTGAACGAGAGAAAAGTGATAAAGAGAAGTCGGAGAAGGAAAAATCCGAGAAAGTTGAAAAATCCGAAAAGGAAAAGTCTGAAAAAGAAAAAGAGAAATCAGATAAAGATAAAACTGATAAAGACAAACCAGAGAAGGAAAAACCAGATAAAGGAAAGCCTGATAAAGATAAACAGGAGAAACCTGACAAAGACAAGCCAGATAAACCTGATAAATCTGATAAAGAGAAACCAGAAAGGTCTGAGAAGGACAGATCGGATAAATCTGATCGATCGGAAAAGACTGAGAAATCCGACAAATCTGAAAGTATGGAGAAAACGGAAAAGTCAGACAAGGAAAAATCTGAAAAAGAAAAATCTGGGGACGAAAAGAAAAGCGAGTTCTACCTCGATGCCTATGGCCCGTACGTGTCTATGTACGACAAGGTGAAGCGGAGATCCTGCAACAACAAGGACAAAGAAATGGAAGACATGAGGAAGAAATTGAATCAACTGAAGAATACACGCAAAAAGAGGGGCAGTAAGCCAAGCCGCAGTGACGAGACAGAAAGTAGTGTACAAAACACTGACGACGAAAGCAGTACAAGTACGTCTTTTGTGGCTTCTAAAAAGGAAACATTAATCGAAGAGAAAGATGAGACTTCAAGTAAGAAGAAGAAACGCAACGTGATTGAAAGTTCTTCGTCTGAAGAAGAACCCCCTACATTTGTGCCTATGCCGAGTAAACGGGAATCAAAGAAACCCTCTCCTAAAACTCGACCTCTGCACAAAAAGCCTAAAACTGTCCTTGATGTGTCGTCCGATAGCGATCCAGATGAGAAAGACTACAAAGAACTTCCATCAAAATTACCGAAAGAGAGAATAAGCAGTTCATTGTTGATTTTACAAGAACAGAGAAGTAGTTCTGGCGATGCTAGAAAAGACAGCCAAGATGAAGCTACAATTGAGAAAAGTGAGAAGACCAACCGCAAGAAGTCTTCTGGTAAGGAAAAGAAGAAAAAATCTGAGAAGAAGAAGAAGAAATCAAAAAGATCCACCGACAATAAAGTGAGCAAAGAAGAAAAAGGTGTGTTAAAGTCTTTAGCAACATTCGATAGCAGCCTTCCTGAAAGCTCTGATATAAACCCATTGACAGCTGAAGGAACGGATATGGAATACATGGACATGCCTTGTGAAGATTATTTCCCTGTAAAGTCTGAAGAAAACTACCCCAGCGGAGGCGAAAGTGTTAAAACTGAGGTAGAACAACTCACTTTTACTACAACAATGACCACAAACACCATTACAACAACTATCACTACTGAAAGTCCTTCTGGCGAGGTCACAACTTTGACAACATCCACTTTACCTTCTGCCACTTGTGCAGTGTCCGACAATGACGCCGATGACACAGTGGCAGCTGACTTAGAAGATGTGAAACCATTTGCAAAACGGAAATCCAACAAAGAAGTTTTCTCTCATAAGACTGAAGACTGTCTGTTTTTGGATGTTAATCAAGGCGAAGCGGTCACGAAAGATCCTGAAGAGAGCCACCATGCTGATACGGAAGAGGAACCACCAGATGTGTTGAGCAAACCAAACAAAAGCAAGAAGAAAAAGAAGAAAGAAAAGAAAAAGCATGAAACCAAGTCAAAGAAAAGTTCTAAAAAGAATGTATTGAAAATGCCACTGGTGGAAGAAGACGAGGATGAGATTTTTGCCAATGAGCAGGAACCGAAAGAGGAACAGACTGACGTGAAGTCTCTAACAGTGAAAGACTTTGGTGGTTTAGTCAGCCCGAAGGCAGAAGAAGATTCAGTAAAGGTGGAATCTTTGCCAGTCAAAGATCAGGTGACCATTGATGTGGATCCCGAGATAAAACAGAAGATTAAGAGAACGTCTTCATGTGAAGATCTGAAAGAAAGCGCAACTGACTTTGTCGATGACAGCGAGAAAGAAGCGAAGCAAAGTGGTTTCGAAAGTGGAGAGAGCGAAACTGTGAAGAGTGAAATGGAAGACACAAAGGAAGAATGTGTGAAACTGGAGAAGACCGAAGCTGAAGAGGAGGAGGAGGAGGAGGAAAGAGGAGATGGGGATAAAGTAGAACATGGGGTGGAAGATGTTTATGATTTTGAGAAATCAGAAAACATCACAGAGAAAATTCAAGATTCTGAACAAATAAAGAAATTTGAGAAAATTCATGAGACAGAGAAAGTTAAGAAAACCGTTTCTGATTTTCTTTCCAAGAACGTTTGTGAAAAGGCACCGGAATTTCTTTTGTTCCCAATTGGTTTCAATGAAAAAGTAGAACAGCCCAATGGTGAGCAAGGCGAACCAACTGATTTAGATGGCATCAAAGAAAAGTCTGTCCAAATTGAAAGCCATGTACCGTTGGGCATCAAAGACATCGATAATCCTTACATTGTTAAAGAATTGGGGGAGAATGTATCTGAGGTGTTTATTGATGCCAAAAGACCAAATACTGACTGTAATTCTGATAAGATAAAACCTGACTGGCTGGAAATTAAAGTTAGAAAACAGTTGATGAAAAACTTCAAACTCGATACTCCGTATTTGTTGCTGAAGGAGAGCTGTGATTCAGTCCTGTCACTCGACACTCCTGATGCTGTCCAAGAATTGGACAAGAGCAAAATTCTAGAAGTGACCAGCGAAAATAAAGAAGAAATCTCAGAAGAGAAATCTGTTTCCGATAAAGAGAACAATGCGTCTTCAGTTGATAAACTGTCAGCACCATCCGACAACATGAAGAAAGGAAATGCAATGATCTATAATTTTGACTTGAGTGAATATGGTGGTGAAGGTGATGGCAATAAACTTATTGTGTGTGAAAGCGAGGAGAACAAGCTTACCGACAATGAGCCCTGCAATAAAATCTCTACCAGTAACCCTAGCCCCATAGACAAAACACAGGGTAGCCACACAGACACGAATCGCAACATTGGTCATCACATTTATGACTTTGATGATGCATCTGACGATGTCTACAACATAATCTGCCCTGAGAAATCCTCGAAACTGTTCAGTGAGAAAGAATGTAAGATGAAAACCAAGTTCAACTTCATCGAACGATCCAAGAAGGTTTACAGCTTGCATTCTCCGCATAAAAGTGAAAAACTGTTGAATAACTCTGACATGAATAAGAAGATCTGTGAAAAGATTGAGCAGAGGTTTTATGGACTGGATGCCATGCTGCTGAAGAAGATTGGCAAAAAGATGCCCGGCTTTGATATGAGCCTCTCGGAGGAGAAGATTTATGACGACGACGTTTCAAAGTCCCATTCTATAGAGCAACAAGAACAACATCAACAGCAGCAGCAGCAGCAGCAGCAAGAGAAACGGCAACCAGAACAAGAACAAGATGATGATAATGATGAGAGACAACAGAAACAAGAAGACAAGCAAAACCAAGAGATGCAACAAGAACGAGAAGAGCTGCAGCAGCAAGACGACGAAGAAGAAGAGGAGGAGGAGGAGGAAGAAGATGACGATGATGATGATGATGAGCAACAGCAGCATCAATATCAGCAGCAACAACATCACAAGCAACCTCGGCATTTTCAACAGAACCAACAACAGCAGCAGCAGCAACAGCAGCATAATCACTATCACCAAGAGCAACAGCACTTCCCTCAACAACAACAGCAACAACAACCACCACTGTCACGTCGGCAGCAACAGCAGCAACAAGCTGTTGAGAAGACTGATGGTGATGTATATGATTTTGATGAACAAGATAAACTGAATTTTGAAGAATTTTATGATTCCAAAAAATCTGATCACCAAAAGATTCATTCTGATCACCAAAAAGTTCCTTGTGATCACCAAAAAGTTAATGAATGCAACGAAGATCAAAAACATGACGAAGTTGTGTCCAACTTTGATGGAACACGGAAAGCTACTGAAAAAATTTCTCGGCTCCAAGATTGGATTGTTTGTGAGAAAAAGAAGACTTATTTTGATATCGAAACTATTTGTAGAAAACCTTCCAAATGTTGCACCATCTGCACGACTATGAAGTCTAGTCTGGGCAAACGGCGGAACAAACACAAGAACGTAGCCTTTTCTTGGTCAGAAGAAGCTGATGTGAACTCTGCTGCAAGTTCTTCTACAGAAACAGACAATGCTGCAGGAGATTTGAGTGATGCAAAAGACGGTAGCTTTGGGGATGTTGACGAACAGGAAGATAAATTAGTTATTGATACCAGTGATATCTGTGGGTATGATGATAATTCTGTTGATAAAGATGATAAAGTAATTGATAAAACTGAGCTACCAGTTTCTTCTGTGTCGAGTAGTAAATTAAATATCGACTCCATTTCTGACAACGAGACCGTTGTAGACCTGAATTCTCCATTAACAGAGCCGAAGGAGAAAGACTTTGCAAAGACAGAAACCACTGAAGAAATCATTGCTCCTAAAGCCAGCCCAAAATCTGAACCATTAACTAACCAGCCAAAACTGGCCAGTCCATTTATAGAAATGACTAATCACCATAGTTCTGTCTGCAAACAGATGGAATCTGTTCTTGGTTTTGGTAAACTGGACTCTAGTAAAGATATATTATCTAGCAAGTTATCTGATGACTGTGATAGCAGCGATGAGGGCGCACTGAGGATTGATGAAGATGAAGTGGAAGATGAAAATGATGCAGAAGAAGTGACGACAGAGAAAATGTCTCTGAATGTTGAATTAGAAGATGTATGCTTGAAACCGGATGATGAAGAAACGAAAACTGGTTTTGATCTGAAAGACGATAACCAAGAAATTGGCATTGCTACTACAGCCACTCCATTGACCAGCTGCGAGATTGAAGCCAAGGACGAGGACAGTCAGGAAACAATTCTTGACCCTCAAATCAATTACCAAGTTTTGGAGGACTTTGATTCTCCTCTTTCTAATAAAATTAGTCCAGTTAATGAGATTCCAAACAATGTAACAGAAGAGAAACAATTTGAATGTTTGCCTGAGAAGCAATCAGAGGAAAGTGTTAGTGACCAGGACCCTGATCTCCCTTCATATTTACATATTGATGTGAAGGCCTTGAAAACCAAAGAGGTTTCAGAAGACAGCCTTGCTAAAACCAACACTGCAATTGAATCAAAAAGTGAGAAAGAAACTTGTGAAAAATCCAAGGAAAACATTGAAACTAAACTCGAAGGGAGTCCTATTAACGACAGTGAGTTTGTCGAGTCAAGAACTACAATGGTTATTGGCGATCAGGAGAACTTGGATTCTATTCATGTGTGGAAAGAAATTGATATGACCAGCATTCCTGCTGACATAGGCCTCGACTATGAAGAACCCATCTCTCAGCGAAGATCAGGGCGGAAAGGTCGACACAGAGAGAAAAAAGAGAGGAAATGTCGTGTGTCGCGTCGGGATCCTGACAAGAAAAAAGATGGCATCTTTTCTCGGTCTTTAATCAGAGATACAAGTTCACGTTCACCAGAAGTACTTGGGTCCTTGCAATATTTCGATATCAAAAACCAATCTCTTAAAAGCAGTCTGTTTGACTGTTACCAGTTTGAAGATGAACTGGAAGATGTAAAACCCAAACTGTACCCACGCTCGACTGAACTGAAACTTATGAATCAGCATTTGGTTGAGAGCAATATCAAAAATGAACAGGAACCAGTTATGAAAGATAAAACTTTTCTGGACAGCTCAAAACTAGAATGTTCTACCTCACCTCTGGACTCCAAAAATGCAATTGCCAAATATCCACTGAAATTGAAAGAAGAAATTGATGAAGATGCCACAATAGAAGGAATCTTACGAGAGAAGGAGATTCGTGTTGAATCTGAACTGTCATCACAAGAGAAAGATGAGGAAGAAGCTGAAGAGCTTGTTGAAGCTATTAAAGACGAGCTGACTTCTTTGTCAATTGTTTTAAAGAAGGAGAAGATTGACGGTGACCAGGATCGGGAGGAGCAGTACAAAGTGGAAACCATCGAGAAACCGTTAAAGTTAGAAGAAGAGAAACCGAAAGGTCGTAAACGTCGGCAACGAAGGAACAGCAGGAAGCAAGCAGCAGCAGCAACTGCTGCTGTCGCTGCCATTGTTCCTGTAGTTGAGAAAGTAAGTGAGGAGTTGAAGACTATTTGGACTGCTACTTCTGCAATACCTGCCCAACCTAGCTCAGATCAGACATCTGTTAAATGTGAGATCAGTGAAGACATTTCCACAGATATAACAGCACTCGCTGTTGCTAATCTGATAAAGGCAGAGTTTCCAGACGACATTGGCCACGTGCCAGAGCCCGTCAGTAGCAACGTCCCATTAAAGGAAGTGTCTCCACAGAAGGAGGAACCAGATATGAAGCCTTCAGTATCAGAGCTGGAGACAAAGAAGTCTATAACACTGACTCCAGTACGTGAGTACCCTAAACGTAACCGTGGTAAGACCAGTATTTCAGCTGGGACTGTTACAGCTAATGTCAACATCACTTCTACTCCGGCAAGTAGTCGACGCACTCGTGCGTCCAAATTCGAAGAAGAGAAACAAATCTCAGTAGCTCCTGTTGAGGAAGATCAGCTTTTAGACAATCTAAGTATTGAACCCGTTGCAGCCCCGCTGCAGCCTCCTTTGAAGTTGCCTTTAGTCGAAGAAAAAGTTAAAGAGAAGAAAGTTGAAATACCACCAATCCGTTTTCAGAAGGAGACAAACCGACGTAATAGAACACGTGGATTCACTCTTCGACGAGGCCCCCCTACAGAGGAGTCTACTGATAATGTTTCTGCTGTTGAAGACACAGCTGAAAAGGCATATCAGAAGGCCAAGGATGTTTTTGACTTTGACGAAGATGATGATGAAGAAATTGATACGCCCAAGCTGGAAACGGTACGTAGTGTTCCACGACCTGAACGCCATGTTAAAGACGACCACCACTCATTGAAAGTGGAAAATACAGTGTCAGAGACGTGCGTCTCTACTCACCAGAAGTCTTCTGTTGTTGATGCTCAGAAGAGCACTGTAATTCCATCTTTAGACATTGATGAAAGTAGTAAGCTAGAGAATCAAGTGGAGTACCAACGTTCACGTAGAGGAAGGAAGCCTAACTATAAAGCTATGGATTCTGGCATGTTGCCAAGAACCACTTCCCCGCGTACCCGCATAGCGTCCCCCAAGACGAGATCTCCGAAAGCGACGCGACAACAAGCTCAGGCACAGGCTGCTGCAGTTGTAGCATCATCCTCTCCCAAGACAACAGAAGTAGGCTCACCTGTTGTGAAGCTGGAAAAACTGCCTCTGGTTACTCGGTCAGCAAAAAAGGATGAAATCAAGAGCCTGGATACTGTGTCTAAGAGCACAAAAGAAGAAAAACCTTCACTGAAGGTAACTCTTAGAGCAGATCCCATAGAAAATGATGTCCTTGCACTGTCTGCTAATCCGGAAGAAGATTTAACAGAAAATAAGAAAGCAAATAGCTCACCAGGCTGTCCTCCACAAGCGGTTGTTGAGTCAATCATTGTTACACGGCGTGGTAAAGGCCGCAAGAAGAAGGTTTCAGCCATCACTGTCGTTCCGGCTGTTTCTGCCACAACTCCAGTTCCAACAACAACGACGACAACAACAACAGCAATGCAAGAAGATGTTTGCTCCAAACCGGTGCCTCCCGAGTTGAACATCACTTTTACTCCACCAACTGAGAGTCCCGAGTCGAAACTAGAAGTTATAACTCCCATTGTTAGTGAGGCAAGCGAAAGTTTGAGTGAGCAGCAACCCTCAGTGGAGCAGACGATGACAACGACGATGACGACAACTTGTCCTGCAGCTTCCACCTCAAGAGTGCATCTCTCCGATACCTCACCAATGTCGACAGCTGCGAAACCTTTATCAGTAACCATTACTACAGCACCAGCCATGACTTCTGCAGTAGGCAAATGTTCCTTGCCGACAGCAGCATCAGTAGCAGCAGTAGTGTTGAGTGAGGTTGCTGTGTCAAGTGAAGCACCACCATGCAAGAGCATTGAAAGTGTAATTGACTCTACAATGCCGAGAAAATCACAGCAGCATGACAGTGAGAACGAAGTGACAGCAATCCCTACGACCAATGTGATCCAGTGCGTGGAGCAAGTGTCCGTAGGTTCTACTTTAGCCAACAAGCCTGTACTGATTGATGCCACTGCTAACCGCTCTCGTCAGTCTCGAAGTCGCAGCCGTAGCACCGAGTTAATCCGAAGTGCGCTGTCTACTCCTCAGGGAGTCGTGCCACACAATCGGAATATGACAGGGTCACTAGTGGCAGCTTTACATGCTCCAACTCAAGCAGGTAAGTGGGGCAACGAGCTTTCATTTCTTTGTTTAGGTAGATTAGAGTTTCTTGGTAAATAATTGTAATGTTAATCATAATTAAATGGTATATAGGTCTGTTTATTGGACTATTCCAGCTTTACTATAAAGAGTTTGTTGTCAATATATCTCCATTAGAGGGTGTATATATCCTGAAGCCAACAAGATTGCATCATATTAGTTGTCAGGCCCACACAACTTATATTTCAGATGTGTGTGTGTGTATAGGTGCAAGAGTGGTTGTGTGGTAAGAAGCTTGCTTCCCAACCTCATGGTTCCAGTTTCAGTCCCAGCACGGGCAAATGTCTTCTGCTATAGCTTCAAGCTGACCTAAGCCTTGTGAGTGGATTTGCTTGCTGCCATTCCCTCTCTTTTCCTCCCTCCCTCCTTTCTCGTTTCAAAGCTCTTTAATCTCCGTGTTTTCGTAATATCATTGCAAGTGTGGTTTTAGCCAAGAAGCCTGTAATGATTGATGCCACTTGCTAACCGCTCGCTCTCGTCAGGGTGGTTTTATTGTAAATTGTATGATTGTTCTCATCTTGCTGACCATTGGACCATGAAATAGGAGTGGGGCCTGTTTACAGCCACAGAGACTGAAGCAGCAACCCATGCTTTGTACAAACTCCATGGCTTCTGATCACTAAATGTTTCACCTCAGCTACATTGTAATTCACATTCCTTTTTGAGCCAGTAAACCAAAAATAAATAAATAAATTGGCAACACACTTGTTAGCAAGGAGGGTTGGTACCTTTCTGTTATGCCTGGATCTTTTGGCCCTGAAATAATCTGTAGCTTTGTGTTGCTGGAAGATTTAGTGAGAGCCAAATGTGTAATCAGTTTTCCAGTTGTTTGACTAGACTGAGTGTCAGTCAGTTACTGTATTGAATAGCATGTGAGACAAGCACTCCAATGTCAGCAGTGCACAGTCAGGAAAAAATAGTTTTAAATGCATTGAAGTTTATGGGAGTCTTTACATATAAGACCTAGAGTGTTTTTTGAAAAAGAAAAGTGTATCTTTTGTGCCATCAAATCTGGTAGATATGGTGGGGAGAGGCGGGGCAGCCAGAGAAGGTCGGTGTTGGGGGAGTGGGGATAGGAGTGTCTCAGTTGAGGATTTCTGAATATTACAGAATTTGTCATCTGATAATTATTTCTTTGTTAATTTATTTTGTTTTCATTTTGTTTCAGCAACCCAGTCTGAGTTAATGCCGATGTCAGCAGTGATGTCTTCAAGTCCCGCCGTTATCTCTTCAGTACCCGATGCTTCTCCAAGACCATCAGAAATAAATAAAGTCCATTATTCATCAATGCCAATTAACATTAGCAAGCTAACTGTACACGAAAGTAAACCACATGCAGAACTCAACAAAATATCGATTGATTTGACCAAACGACCAGGAAGTGAAACCATTGCACCGAAACAGTCTGTGATGGAGGCCATCCTGAAACAAGCCGATGAGAAACCTTCCAAACACGCAATGGATATGTCGGAGACTGTTCGTATGATTCTGGAGAAACAGGCTCCGATGCCAGGGAAACCTTTAGTCCTTGAAGTACCCAAACATACTCCTGACATGTTGAAGAATCAGCACGATGCAAGTAAACATCCCAAGGACAACCTGAAACAAATGGAGTCGTTGAAACATTCTACAGAACCTCTCAAACAGAAAGTCGAACCTTTGAAACCCCTTAAGGACATGAACAAGCAGCAACATACTGCTGTTATTCATCAGTTGACAACCGATTCTAAAAAATTCCCTCATCAATCTGACCCTGTTTCAAACATCAGGACCGGACCATCAGTCTCTTCAGAGAGCCTTGTCACATCTCGAGCAGGTTCCCAATCTGTTCATGGTGGGGTGATCCATTTGACGCAACCAATGTCACACCAGCCACAACATTCAGAGCACCCGATGCCGCATAAATCTATGGTCAGCAACCTCATACAGCGTACCCATGGTTTCTATGACCAGGTGTCGGAAAGATCACGCTCGTCTTCCCCTCACGTCAGCACCCCGTCCACCGTGGCAGGCCCCACGTCACACATCTATTCAGGAGTTTCTCATCAAGCAGTTCCGCCTTCCATTAATTTGAAAACCGAACTTGGCAGCCGAGACCTCTCTTCATCTCCCAGTGGCTCAGGACCCTACAGTGTAGTAACGACGACAGCTGCTGCCGTTGCTGCTGCTGCTGCTGCTCACACTATTGACAAGTCAATAGTGAATAGTCCGCGACCAATGACGACGACATCACCTTCTTTTATCGGACAGGATATGTGCAAAAGATCTCCCACGGTCTTGCATGCACTGACCAACCCTGGTGTCCAGGTGGGTGTTGTCCAAATACAACCACAACCTGTGTCTTCTAAGGAAACAAGTCCTAAAGGCCAGGTAAGGCTTGTGTGTTGGGCTTATGTTTTATTTCCCTCAGAGTTTATATTATTATATTGGACTAAGTCTAAGATCACGGCAAGTCAATAGTCGTCGATAGAAGCCTGCTAAAAAGTACTTCTTTCTGCTTAATCTATTCATTACCACATAACTGTTGAAATAGACTGCCTTTTGTTTCAATTAATTTTGAAAATAATAAAGAATTTATTAAAATAACTTATTATTAATCTGGTGTTGGAATATAAATTAGCATGAAATTTTTATGGACGGTTTTAATTTAGGTCACTTTAGCCCTTTCGTTACCATATTTCTGTTGAAACATACTGACTTCGTTTCACTTAATTTTGAAATCATGAAGAATTTAGTAAAATAAAAGTAACATGAAATTTTGATAGGTTTTAATTTAGATCACTTCAAATTTGTGTCTTTTCTCTGTTCATCAAAATATTTTCTCTTTCATTTTGCAGCCAATTGAGAAGGTACCCAACCCTCTGAGAGCTTCACTGGAATCTGCAACTACAATAGGACCTGATACTTCTGAGAGATTGCGAATGAAGGCTGAATTCAGTCGCCAGCAATCTTCTGTGTCTGAGCAGCAACATAAAGGTATTGATTGTTGGTTTATTAGTCTTGTTCGCTTTTGAGTGATTTGCTTCGAGTTTAACCCTTTAGCATTCAGATTACTCCGTGAGATGTGACATTTATTCACATTGTTTTAAGCTAATTATGCTTTATCTTGTAGCGTCAGAATTTTGAAGATGTGATTGTTTATTTTTAGAAAGATATTGTTGGGTAGGTGTGAGAGGGTGGATCTGGTTTGCTTGAAAATAAAACAGAATATTTGGACCAGATATGGCTGGTTTAAATGCTAAAGGGTTAAAGCTGACAATTGAGAGCATCTTCAGAGAAAAGAAGCCAGAATAAAAAGGAGAGGATCACAGTATTTCCTTAGTCTTTCTGGGTTCTGTGTTGAAATTGCACCACTGGTTCAGCTAGGTTTCATTTTAAAGATGGGTTTCAGCAGTGGGCTGGATGAATACCACTCTCTTCCATTTTACACCTGTTTTTTCATGCTAAGATGGTGTGGATAAATGTATATTGTTGGGGCCTTGTTTTACAGCTGAATACCCTTCCTCCTGCTATCCTTTACCTGTCCATTGATCTTTGAAGGTGCAGAACCAGCAGATGATTGGTTGGCTGTTGAAATAACAACAGCACTGTTTATAGCAAATTGAAATAAGCACATGCAGACAGACAGACATACATGTATATACCCACACAAATACGTTTTGGTTAGCTCAATGCTAGAGTAGGAGAGTCTTACCCTGGGTGGTGTGCAGTGGAACTGCCTTTCATCCTTTTGGGGTTGATGAAATAAGTACTAGTCAAGTGCTGGGGCCAGGGTAATTTACTGACCTCCACCACCAAATTTGCTGACCTTGTGGCAAAATTTCAAACCTTTCTTATTGCTGACAGAATCATTAATGCATGGAACAAAATATTTAGCATTTCTTCTGGCTTTATATGTTCTGAGTTCAAATGCTATCAACGTTGACTTTGTCTTCCATTTTTTTAGGGGTTAATAAAATAAGTACCAGTTGAACGCTGGGGTCAATTTAATCAGCTCTCCCCATCTCCTAAAACATTGCTGGCTTTGGACCAAAATTTGAAATCGTTATTGCTGCTGCTGTTGTTATTATTATTATTATTATTATTATTATTATTATTTACTGTTGCCATTTCAGTGCTGTCTGGTCACCATAATAAATCTGCTTCCATCAGTATGTCACTCTCCCAGCCCACACCTTCATCACGGACGTCTGAGATGATGAAGGGCTGGAGACAGTCATCTCCTCCACAGCCGTTAATCCGTAACCCCTTTGCTCCGATTGCAATATCTCCGAGTCCATCGCCGACGTTGCATGCAACCAATTTGTCGATCAATCACCAATCTACGTCTCAGCAGCCGGCCCAGCAACAGCACTCGGCGCAGTCCCTTACTGCACACCAACTGTTGCCTGGCAACCCTGCCCAAGCTCATACTCAACCGCCACCACAGCAACAACAACAACAACCAGCACCACCACAACAGCAGCAGCAGCAGCAACAACAGCAGCATATTGCTCGTTCCAGTCCAAACGTTCATCCCTGCTCTGTTGGTCCATCTTCAGTGTCGTCCTCTTCCACATCCTCATCATCGCCAGCTACATCAGTGTCTGTAACTGTTACCTCTGCTCATCCTATGACAGTAGCATCGACTGCCCTCCAGATACAGCATCAACTGCAGGCTCAGCAAGCAGCTGCTGTAGCGCACCAGCGAGACCGCGAAAGGGAGCCAGCACCAAACCAATCTCCTGCTCATCAACCTTCTGGACACCAAGTAAGTGTCCCTTTTTTGTCACTTTACCTCTTCCATTCATACTTAAGGTTCTTGGTTTAATTGTCTCTGGTCTGTTTAGATAAAACACTCTGGAAGAAGGGTACAACTCACAGCTCGGCGCCGAGCTGGCAGAAACGTTAGCACGCCGGGCGAAATGCTTAGCGGTATTTCGTCTGCCGCTATGTTCTGAGTTCAAATTCCGCCGAGGTCGACTTTGCCTTTCATCCTTTCGGGGTCGATTAAATAAGTACCAGTTACGCACTGGGGTCAATATAATCGACTTGATCCGTTTGTCTGTCCTTGTTTGTCCCCTCTGTGTGTAGCCCCTTGTGGGTAGTAAAGAAATAACTCACACAAACACATATACATGGCAGGCTTCTTTCAGTTTCCATCTACCAAATTTTCATTTGTCAGACTTTGATCAGCCTGCAGGTATAGTACAAGACAGTTACCCAATGTGCCATGCAGTAGGACTGAACCTGGAACCATATTCTTGCAAAGTGCACTTTGTCTTCACACACACACCATTTAACAGATGTTAAAGGAGGAGGAGGATGACATACACGAACACATCTACATACATTTACTCATATATATATTGTCAGCATTTCATTTCCATTTTCCTAGGCTTGCATGAGTTGTGCTGGTTTTCTCTAACACAGCGTTTCATAACATGTAGCTGAGAGTGAAGCACTAGTGCACACGTACCTTGTTCTTTACCAAACTTGTTGCTAAGTTATCTTACCTTGTTCACAGCACCCCCACCCCCCGTACATTGCTTGCATAGCTCTCACAATTTATTCATCTACACTTAGGTTTTCTAAGTGACCACCGGACTCCACATTGTGGTACTTTGTCAAAAGCTTTCTTCTGAGCTAAACTGCTCGTGCAGTGGTCTCAGTAAAAAGATTGTATTCATAATACTTTGGCCTGGTTCAAATGTAAACTTCATCTCATCACTTGGTCATCCAGTTTGACACTCCTGTAGTTCCTGCTTTTGAGATGACCATCTCCTTAAGCCTTGTAGTTGATGTGCTATACAAGCTATTGAGAATAACACCTCTCTGTACTGTATATTTGACTGTGCAACTAACTTTTGTGTCCCCTATATTGACAAATATTTCCTGCATCTCAGCAGAAAGATTTGTTTACTCTCCGTTCCTTTCATCGTAATAACCCTTTCAACCCTGTAGCTGTCAGCTGTTAGAATAGCATTTCTGTAGTTGTTCCTTCCCTTTGTCAGTTATAATGTGAGAGTGTGACTATCAATCTGGGCACACATTTTAGCAAAGATTTTGGTCTGAAACTTGGAACCTTGGAACATGCTGCAGGACATTAAGGAACCTCTTGCTTGCAGGTTCTCTTTAATTTCTTTCTCTCTCTCTCTCTTTCTCTCTCTCTCTCTTTCTCTCTCTCTCTCTCTCTCTCTCTCTCTCTCTCTATCTATCTATCTATATATATATATATATATATATATATATATATATATGTTTAGCTTCATAAGGCGCTAACGTTAACTTCAGCTTAGAATGAGAGTAAACAAAGTTTGTTTTAGAAGCGTTGAAATGTATTGGAAGATACAGGAATGATTTTTTTTTATTCTCAAATGCGTGATAATGCTAATAAATAGCGTGATCAGGATAAATTATCCATACATTGCAGAAAAATACGTTACCGGCCATTCTGCAATGTATGGATAATTTATCCTGGTCACGCTATTTATTAGCATTATCACGCATTTGAGAATAAAAAAAAATCATTCCTGTATCTTATATATATATATAATATCAATCAGTCAATAAGCAAAATTTCAGTTTCCAATTCTTTCTAAAATACAATTTCTTTCCAGGCCAGAATTTTGTTAATTTGTTCTTGATTTTTCGTCTCTAATTCGATTTTCCAGTTCATTATGTCAAAAGAACCTCAGACACAACCATTTAATATTTAGAATTGTATCATTTTCTGTTTTTTAATTGCTTTCTTGTGAATCTTTGAAACAGTGAGTGTGAAATGATGTTGGTCGTTTTCAAGATGATCAGAAATTTTAAAATTGAAAAACCATTTCCCAATGTCTTTGCAACCTGTAATATTGAAACAAAAGAGATTCTCTTCTGAAGTAAAATATTTAGTCATTCATTTATATTTCAAACCAAAATTGTCCTCTTGTTGTTATTGTTGTTCTTACAGTGAAGATGACTCCTTCCCTGCACCTGATTAGTGTTTCTCTATATCTCCCTCACACACACACACACACACACACACACACATCATCCATCAGAAGCAGTTACAAAATTGTTCAATTGTTGCCATTGTTTATTTCATTTGTTGTAATGTTTTATAAACTTGAAATTTAACAAAACTTATTTTGAATGTTTTCATTTCTAGTTGTCTTCGCAAGGAAATCATTCCCAGCACAACACTCCTGTTTCCGCTCATCAGAGTCCATCTGTAGAGATGAGAGCAGTGAGCTCAAGTGGAGCTGGTGGCGTTCATCGGCTCACTTATATTCTTGACAATAAGGCAAGCCAGCAGGCGTCAATGGAGGCTCGGCTCGCTCAGCTCTCTCAGTCATCTCATCCATCTGTCTACCCAACGGACAGACGTGCAGAGAAGATAGCAACTACTCCAAGTGCTTTCTCGCCTCCGGCAGTCCATGAAGTCCAGCAGCCATTCTATACAACAGACAACTTGCATGTCTCTCGCAGCATGCCCTTTCCACAGACCCATCTTCCTATTCAAATGGGACGTCTACCTGTCGACCACGGGCTTGCTGTCTATGCTAACACCCCACATAGCTTCATAACTGTACCAGAGGGCACCATCGTTCAAACTCAGGCACATCACCCCCATTATCAACACACAGGATACCTGAGTCAACAGCATGGCATGGGCCTAGAGCGCGTTGCTCTAGAATCTCGACCTCCATCTAGGCCACCATCTCGACCTGACAAACGGCCACCATCAAACCCCAACCAAGCCACGGGAGGTTCAACAGCAGTTGTAAAGGCCCACGTCCAGCAACCACCACCTGGATCACCTGGTTTAGTCCATTCTGATGGTGTGAAGTTATTACACAGCAACCTGTCAGTAACACCACAGTCTATTGTTAATCCTAATTCCTTTGCTTATGATACAATTGTTATGTTACAGGTAAGTCTTTCATTCTTTCAGTTTTTTTTTTTTTTTTAACAAAGTAGAATTTTCTCTCTGAAGGATTACTCCTTGCTGTTATATTTTTAATTTCTACCTTGGCTTGAATAGATCCCCTCTTCATCATTGTATCATGTCCAATTTCCATGCTTGCATGTGTCTGGCAGAATTTGTTGGGTTTTTTTTTGTTACAGCTGGATGCCCTTTCTGTCCCCAACCCTTACCTGTTTTCAAGCCAAGTAATAGTTCACCAAGGTTGGACATGCTTCTCACAGAAGAATGGAAACAACACCATTTGCATGATGGAGCTTCTTGTTTACAACCATAATGTCAAAGCAAAGGTGCGCGCGCGCACACACACACACACACACACACACACACACACACACACACACACACACACACACACACACACCTTTAAGTTTCCATTTCCCAGATCTACTCAAACACCTTTGGTGTGTCAAATGTTATAAAAGTCATTTGCCCAAGGTGCTGCACAGTGGGACTGAACCCAAGACCTTTACAATTGGGAAACAAGCTTCTTAACCACACAGTCGTTAAATTTAATGTTCAATTCTTTGTCATCACTGTGGTATAAAATTAACTTTAAATCTTTCTTTTTTCCAGATGATTCATGAAGTTTCGTTTACACAGAAGGTAGGTGAAATGTTAATTAGTTAATTAATAATCATTTAGTTACCTGTCACTATAGCATACTACTTTGTTATAGTTACATACTCTAGGCATGGTTATGTTTTTTGCACACTACCAAGTGATGGTCACCAGTCTCTGACCACAACCTGGTGATGGTTACATGTCTCTAATTAACACACAAAATGGTTGATTCCTTTTAGAAAAGCATTATTAAAGATATTATTAGCATAGTTGAAGATGTAGTGTATTGTGTAGTGCCAGATCAGTTCTGATTATGCAGCTTTGATGTGTTTGAGAAGATCCTTGACTCTGTGATGTTTCATCCTATTGTGAGTTAAACCTTTTAGCATTAAAACTGGCCTAAATATTCTACCTATTTTATATTCAAACTGGCCAGATCTGGCCTCTCACAGCTACCCTACAATGTCATTCTAAATATAAACAATGACATCATTGAAATCTTGAAGTAGGAAATAATTCATGATTAATACAAAATCAGCGTGAATTAATAAGTATCAAATTTGGCAAATAAATCTGAGTGCTAAAGGGTTAATATTTGAAGTTTCTGTTTTATTTAAGGTTCTGTTGTAGTTATTGTTTAATCTCAGGCCAATCCTGATTTAAGTGCACCACATGATCAGACATTGCAGCCATACTCAACTTGGACTATATAATTGAATGTGTCCTTCCTTCCATTTTAAAAATGGAAGAATGCGATTCTATAGAGACTGGCTGCTGTTTATGTCAAGTCAAGTGACCATGTTGTAAAGAGACTTTTTCTACGTGTAATATACTGGAGTTCCACAACTCAAGTTGTGCCATGTATGGCTTGTCTGATATTTGTAATCTAACCTAAAACTGTTTTCCTCTTTCCTTACAGAAATATGAAATAATGTGGCAAGGGCTTCTGGCATTGAAAAACGATAATGTAGTTGTGCAGATGCACCTAATGTCAGGAAATAGGCAGTTGATAGCACCATCTATGCCACAGCTAGCTTCAGACTGCACCATGCAACCACTACGAATAAGCCAACGGATGCGCCTTGAGCCTATCCAGGTTGAAGGAGTGGCAAAACGGATGCAGGTAAGTGACATTGACAGGTGAATGGGTTGAGTGGATAAGTCTGCCAATGTGCAGCTCACGTGCAAGAGATGTGGGTTGTGTCAGTGTGAGGAATGTTTAGTCTTGTCAAAGACATGATAGTGCTTGTGTCATGGTGGGAAAAAAACATCCAGTACATTCTGTAAAGTGGTCAGTGCATGTGTATTATAAATTGCAGTATCCAACACATTATAACTAGCAGCTGTATCCATGCAAAAATTATAAATTTTGTGTGTGTTTTAATGTCTACCTTTCCATGCTGGCATGGGTGAGATGGAGTTTACTGTGGAAAATTTTGTATGGCTGGATGCCCGTCTTGTCACCAACCCTTCTTTCCAAGCAAGATAGTATTCCCCCATGATCGAACATGTTTTCTCAGAATATTGGAAATGAAGGACACCGCTTGTGTGACAGTGACACTCATTTACGACTATCATGCAACATCAAGACAGGGAGATATAAATTTAAACACACACATGATGGGCTTCGTTTAGTTTCCAAGCCTCTACTCACAAGGTTTTGATTGACCCAAGGCTGTAGTAGAAGACACTTGCCCAAGGGGGTCACACTGGGACTAAACCCAAAACCATGTAGTTTTGGAGCCTGAGTGGTGTGTGTGCATGCATGCTTTACAGAGGGCACCAGCACATTTGCTTTATATGTGACACTGGCATGGGTGCTTTCTATGTGGTACTGGCACCTGTGAGCCCACAAGACGGACTTTCAGCTGAGAGAGGGAGTGGGGAGCATGGCTGTATAGGACATGCCTCTATATATATATATATATATATATATATGTGTGTGTGTGTGTGTGTATTGATGTATGTATGTATGTGGAAGAGGATAAAAAATATCAGGTTTAATGTGTTATTGTTTGATGTTTGTTTCAGTTGACAGAAGAGTATTGTATGCTGTTGGCCCTGCCTAATGGCCAAGACCATTTTGAAATAATGCACCAAACTAGAGCTCTGAACAATGGTTTTATAAGTTACCTGAGCAGTAAGCAAGCTGCTGGAATCGTTAATGTGTCCAACCCAGAATCTCAGCAGGTATACTTTTTTACAACACATTTTATTTCTTTTGTGCTTTGTAATTTACACAAATCCCTTCAGCTGTAATTAGTGGCAAATTGATGATAATTGGTAAAATATAGTGATAATGGATGACTGAAGGAGAAGGGTGGAAATATTGTCTGATTTAACCCCAAGGCCAGAAATTTTAAGGGAGACCCTTAATACTTGACTGGTTCTTTATTTTATTGACGCCCAAAAGGATGAAAGGCAAAGTTGACTTTGGCAGGATTTGAACTCAGAATGTAAAGTACTGAAAGAAAAACTGCAAGGCAACTCCAGTACATGATTAGTATTATCAACTCATAAAGGATGAAAGGCCAAAGTTGACTTCAAGAGGATTTGAACTGAGAACATAAAGAGCTAATAGAAATGTAATTTAAAAAAAAACTATAAATGCACGGATGAACATGAAAAGTACGAAAAAAATATAAAAGAAAAGTTGAAATTACATCATATATACAGACTCTAAAAAAGCTCTAAGAACATACAAACTCATGCATACACAGTACATACACTTTACAAATTATATTAAATATACATTATAAATAAATATACATAAAAATTTGGAGGTTGATTGATTATATGATACAAATGAAATGACAGGGTGGGAAAATTGTAAATGTTGATATAATTCAGACTATTATACCTGCATCCTGAGCATTATAAAAATGCAAAAAGGTAAAATAAAACTGGAAAAATTAAAAAAAAAAATTTTTTAAAATTATATTTAGAAAGTAATTTTGACCAGGCTATATCAGACTGGTGTCTGATTTGGCATGGTTTCCTCTCCTAGAGTGTAATGGGTGCTTTTACATGTCACCGGCACCTGTACCATTTGCATGACACCAGTATCTGCCACGACTACAATTTTACTTGGCTTGATGGGTCTTCTCACTTATATATTTCTTCATTTTGTAAAATAAGAATTAATTTTGAACCAAGAAAAAAAAAAACAAATCTTATTAGTTCAGCCTGTGATTCTAATAATTATCTCTTTTGTATTTTTTTCCAGCCTGCTTATGTCGTCCATATTTTCCCACCATGCGAGTTTTCTCGCTTGAAACTACGAGAGGCCGGATTTGAATTGATGAACCAAGTATCTGACTTTGCTCATCTTGTGATTGTGATTACCACGGTCTAGTCGAATTCTGGCCAAATATTGGATTGACATGCCACACAAAGTCATCAGAAGAGGGGGCTGTACCCTGCTGTGATTCTTGTTGTTGTTGTTGTTGCCATCATCAAAGTTGTCTGCAGACAAACAATCAGCATCAGCCCAAAAACGATGACAACACACAATATGATATGGAGGTGATGGATATCTCACCAGTAGAATCAGCAGAGAGCTGCTGACTTTCTTGTACCAAATTGTCATGGAGACAATATTAGGTGACCACCACCACCACCACCACTTACAACCAACTCCTCTTCTCTCTGTTCTATATTTACAACCAAACCATGTTCACTGTATTTTGCATACGTTTCATATATCCAGTGGAAAGAAAAGTTGGCGATGATTTACAGGGGAGACCAAGGACAAGAAAAAAAAAATCTAGTGCTGAAATCTGTAAGAGTTTGGTCGCGTGATTATCTCGACGACGATGTCCCTGTTGATTGCATAACTAGACTTTTATTTTCTCAGTGAAATCCTCATCCAAAGTGATAAACGGACTCAAGTGTGTTTGTGTGTGAGTTCCGTCTTCCCAGTGATGACTTTCTATCAATGATACCGCTTCCAAAGATCTTTAAAGGATGAGTACATCATTTAGGAATTAAAAACAAAACAAAAAAAACATTTGTGAATGAGGAATAGATCTAGACCAACAGGATCTTATATATTATTATTATAATACACAGGGAAACTTCAAAACAAGCCCTCCCCTCTTTTAATTTTAATTTTTTTTTCAAAAGTTACAAGTGAATTTTTTTAACAAACAAAAAAAGCAAAATTTTATTTTATTTATTTAATACTTCCCCCTGCCTCGTTACACACTGACCCCCACCCCTTTATTTAGTGACTCCACCAGGGTTTCAACCAATACTGCTGCTCAAACCCGACCTCCTCTTGTACTACAAGCCCCAGTCGTTGTGGGGAGATTAATGACAATAATTACATACATACACTGCTTTATGTGACAAGTCTCTGTATATCTCTCTATATCTCACTCTCTCTCTCTCTCTCACACTTCGGAGCAGTCTTGTAATAAGGTGAATTATGTAAACAAGGATTTTTTTGCTCTTGGAAGGCAGCTAAATCTTTCTTCACACTTCTCAAAACTATTTCTTTCAATAGTTATTTTTAAACTTTTTTTTTAACCCTTTCTAGACCCATTAATAATTTTAGTTCAGATTTTTATTTTTGTTGGTTTAATTAATATAATTGAAAGAAAGAGAAGAAAAAAAAATGTTTTAAAAAAAAACAAAAAACCCCAACCCCTCCACAAGCTATGTATATGTATGTAAAGAGAGAGTGCCCTGCCAGCCACTCCACCCCCCACTTCTAATCAGTTCCTCTTCTTTCTCATCTTCCCTATTTTTTTAAATTTTCTTTTATCAAACTTTTTATTTCATTTCTTGGCATTTTAAAGAGTTTTTTTCTTCTCTCTCTCTGTCTTTCTCCTGCCCCTCAAACTGTTGTATATATTGTAATTAAAATGAGGGGAGTGGCTGAAGTGATAGTCAAACGACACTGTAGGCTGGCTGAGTGCACCCCACCCCCTTTCTATCACGTGATCTCATTACCCTGCTGCTGGTCAGCTGTTGCTGCTTCTCCCAAAAGAAGGACATGCTTCAGAGGGTGGCAGTTGGCTCCCGTGGCTATTTAAAAAAAAAGAAGAAAATAATAGAAAAAGAAATATAAATGGATTTGAACAAAAAAAAAAATGAACATAAAATATAAATAAAAGAAATAATAAAAAAAAAAACTTTTCAAAACACCACTCCCCTCCCTTGCAACAAGTTTTAATCTCCTTCTCTTCCTTCCGCCAGTGACTAAACAGAGCAACTGTATGGTGGAAGGAGGGACACAGTTTCCTCTCTCTCTCTCTCTCTCTCTCTTTTTCCCCCCTTCCAAAGCTACAAATTTCTCTCATTCCCCCCTTTTTTTTCTTTTTTTTTCTTCCAGTAAAACACCAAAGTTTGGTATTAATGCCTCTCTCTACTTTGGGGGCTCAAGGTTAGTCCACTATTTCACTCCCCAAACCCCAGCCACCAGGGAAGAGTGAGACGAAACTCACAACTGCTTGGTGTTGATCAAAAAAGAAAGAAAGAAAAATGACAAAAAAAAAGGAGAAAAACAAAAATGAAAAATTTTAAAAAAAGCAAGAAAAACTAAAAAGTGAAAATTATTTTGTTAATGTTGTTGTTGTTGGTCATATATTGTTTATGACTGTAAACAAAGCCAGATGCTTTTAATTTGCGCTTCGGCACGAATGGCATAAACATGGTCCCATTTGTTATTTTATTTTGATCAGAAACTACCTATCCAAGCAAATAATAATAATAATATAAATAATAATAATAATAGTTGTAGTAATGATGATGACATTTTTAGAAAAATGGTAGTCATTCCATGATTCCACTGGTTGTTTGTTATCGATCTCTGTCCAGTTTCTTGGCACCAAGAGTTGGGATAGCAAACCAGTGGACTAACGGAAGAAGCAAAGTTGTCTTTCTCATTACAACAGAATTAAGGGAAAAAAAAAAAGAAAAAAAAGAATTCTCTGAAAAAGAGAAGGCCAATGTTTATGTGTGTATGAAAGACAGAGAAAGCATGCGTGCGTGAGTGACAGAGAATTTGTACAAAGATGATGCTATCTTCTGTAAATTAATCCTGTTATATCAGTTACTGTTGGAACCTCTCTGTTTGGACAGGTGCTGCACTTCTTATGGAACCTGACACTCTCTTTCTCTCTCTCTCTCTCTCTCTCTCTCTCCCATCTCTCTTCATTACGCTCAAACCATTTTGGGACCTGTTGGTTGGTGTATAAAAATTGTTGTAAATAGATTTTCAATGTACATCTTGTATATTTGTCAACAAACAAGCCTCATTTATGTCATCAGTTGGTTTCTCCTTCATAGAAAAAGTCTTAATTGTTTTTTGCTGCTCTCTGAATAAAGAAGTAAGGCAGAGCTTGATAAACAACTCTCTCTCTCTCTGCTCTCTGTCTCTCTCTCACCTGCAATAGTTGCATTTAGATCTGTGGATTCTTTGCGAGTAGCAGAGGATGACAGTGGCGGCTGCCAACTACTGCAGAGGGCTGTGTGTTTGTACATATGGCAGTTTAAGTGTGTGAGCGTGCTGGTGCATGTATGTGTCTTTGTATGTTAACAAACACACACACACACACACACACACACACACACACACACACACACACACACTAAAAATTAATAATAAACAGGAGCTGCCCAAGTGAAATGGAAGTGTTGAGTGTTTGTGTGTGTGGCTGGCTGTGTGTGTGTGTGTGTGTGTGTGTGCACAGACCTTGTCACGGACTCTGGGTGTAATTGTTATATGTACAGTTGTGCTGTGTGTGATGGGTTGCATGGTCTTTCGAAGTGTGATAGTTAGACATGGAAATTTGGAAATTGTGCTGTTGGTTGTAAAAAAAAGATACATAAAAATATAAAAGGAAAAAAAAAAAAAAAAGCAGGATAGAAGCCATGTAATACTGAATGATGTGGGCGAAATATAAAACCTAGTTAGATATTACTTTAAAAAAGAAAAATCCACCCTTTTAAGTGAAACTCCTCCACCCACCCATCCACCCCCCTTTTTTTTAAAACTTCTCTCCCTCTCTCTTGTCCCCTTCGACATCTACAAGTCTTTCAATTCTTTGTTGGTTGGTTGATGTTCCTCTGCAGGAGCATAGTGGCTCCTTGATGACTGTTTTTTCTTTTTTTTTTCTTGTAAAACTCTCTCATTTGTCGAGTTTCCCAAAACAACAGTCATACAAAGTGAAGGGCCTGCTGATATATTTAGGTTCCAACTGTACCCATATCTCTACCTATTTTTTAATCAATTCATTTGAGAGGGAAAAAAAAGAAAACTTTAAAGAATATTGAAAGCAATTTGTTATTATTAAGTGATAAAACTTCTCAAATTGTGTGAATATTACTAGGTTTACACAACTAAAATATAAGAAACCTCACACTGAAGTAGAGGAAATACAAGACGTTTTTCATTTTTTTTTTTTTTTTTTTTTCTTAGGTGAATTCCCCTTCCACCCCTTCCTGTGTCTTAATTTTTCAAATTTTCTTTTATTTAAAAAAAAAAAATCCTTATCTCCCCCTCCCCCTTACTGATCTCCGTTTCTGAATTTTTAATTTTTTTTTTTTTTTTGGTTCTTCTCCCCTCTTTCTGCCTCATGTTTCTTTATTCTCAACATGAGCCTGGCCGGAATTGGTTTTTAACTTGCCGCGCTTCCAATGCCCGGTTCCAATTGCTATCCTATAGTCTTCGCTCATTCTTGGCTTGTTTAAAAAATAAAATAAAAATGAATTGTACTGCACATTTCATAACAACTGTCCATGTCAAAGTAAAAAAAAAAAACAAAAAAAAAAGATGAGTTTGTTATTTTTTTTTTTTATGTGTGTATGTAATATTACCTGTTTCGATATGTAAATCTGTTTTGGAGTCATCTTACTGGGTAAATTGCTCCTGTGTGTCTTTTATGTTAATTTCTGATGAAGAATATTTTGGCCAAATTTACAAAACTATTCAACATTTTTTAACTACTAAATCTTTCCTTTCTCCACATTCCATTTAAAGTTGGTTCAAACCACAACTGCTAAGGGGTGCCGTAACTTTATGAATGTTGTCTCCAGTGTAAACTTCTTTGTTGTGTAGGTAAATCCAGTCAGTTTAGCAGATGGGAATTGCTCCAGATAAGTAGAGAAATTTTTAACCTGGTTCAAGGAAGGACTAAAATTTAGTTCTGCTTGCTAGCATTTCCTTAATCCTTTTATCATATTGAATATTATGAAAAATTTAGTAAAATAACTCATTTTTAATCTGATGCCTTGAACAAATTTACATGAAATTTTGATGGAAGGTTGAAATTTAGATCACTTTAACTTTATCATTATTTAAGCTAGAATAAATTAACATCTAAAATTTGGTGTAAGTTTTAATTTAAATTGTTTCAGAAGTTGGTACGATCAAACTAAGTGTAGTATCAAGCATTTTGCTATAAAAAGAGTTAAACAGCAAACTTGAATTTTATACATTTAACTATTTACATTTGAATGGAAGCAATCCAGTGAAAGTGGACCTCCTGTGTGCTTAATCACAATTTTTGTTTCATTAATTATTGAACAGTTTTCACAAATATTTCTTTTATTATTACACTGATAATTGTAGATTTTACAAAGTTTCAGTGTTCATAGTCTTAAAACGCAGTTGGCAAAGTGCAAGAGGCAGAAATATGCATTTACCATTGTCACTGATAGTGCTGGATGATTGTCATCTGATACTGATGCATCTGTGCTTCATCCATAAAAGATAGCCCTGGATGAATACTACAGTTAATTGGCCTTTTTATGAAGTAGACGGATGATTATTGTTATCTAATACTGCTTTTGTTGCATATAACACACACACACACACACACACACACACACACACACACACACAAATATTTTTATAAACAAACCCGAAAGGCTTTGCAAGTTACGGAGAAAAAGCTACTATGGAAGGCTCATAGTATAATAACTGTATATAATTATATATCATAAATAATATTTGTTCTCCGATTTGAAGCGACAATTTCTAAATGTAAACAAATAACTGAAAAATGATGAGCTAACCTCAGGCAGAATCGAACTCCCAAATCTAAGCTTTTATGGCTCTTTGCGAATTTGATTGGCCAAACACTCCCCCATCAATTTCAGTCAAATTTAGGTGTGTGTGTGTGTGTGTGTGTATCAAATAAGTGCAGGCTGTGTATAGCTGAAGGAACACTCGTCCATATTAGATCAAAGAACTGCACCTACCTTCTGAACTCAAGGCCAGACATTTTTAAATAAATGAATGCATCTCCACTTACACGACTACCTCTATGTAGAGTATCTTGTTTTTGGCATTGTGTTGACACAACGAACTTAAAATACCTCATATATCATGCATTCAACCAGTAACAGTTTTACTCGATAAAGGGAAATAACCTATCTCCTAAGGACAATTATTTCCCTTCCCATTAGATTGTTTTGTTAATTTTTTTCTCAGTTTCCCTCATGTTTCTTCAGAGTAAGCCAAGTTATATGAACCTGATCGATTGTTGAATAATGCATGGTACACTCTTAAAGCTCATACGAACGCTGCACTTTTTAAAGGATGAAATTAGATGCAGCTTGTGCATGAATTTTTGTAAATATTCGGGTACAGGTGAGATTGTGTGGTTAAAACGTTTACTCCTTTTGATACCAATATTCCTGAAACTGCCCTTTGTGTGGTTCTGTGTGACAAATTTCCTGTTTGAAAGGGATCATAGATTTAGACCTTCCATCAGAGTTTCATGCTAATTTGTTTCAAACATCAGCTTAATGGTGACAAATCTATCTTCCCCCCTCCTCCTCCCTAAATTAACAACAAAAAAAAAGGCAGTGTATGGCAACCAACAGTTAGTGTTTGCATTGAAAACCAGCTTAGACATTCATCACCTGTCAGAAGCAGTTTATTTCTGCTAAACTAACGTGTGTGTGTGTGTGTGTGTTATGGGAGACCTGATAAAACACGAGTTGCAGCTTATGTTATTTATTCACTGCATGCATCTCATTCTTGTGATTATTTGCATCGTCTGCTGAAGATGTTCCGAATGTAATTGAATGTTTAACCTCTACAGTTTGTCAGGTGACCACGTTATTGCATTATGTTACACAGATCAATTGCTACTGGAATTAGACTGGAGGGTCATATTCGGTCAGTGTTTCTCAGCCATTTTATTTTTCCCTATGGACCCCTTTTGATTTCCTATTTTACTTAGATGGACCCTTGTAGCCATTCAATGTTTAAAAAAATCCTATAATATGTTTATAATTAGATATTGTTAGGAATTGTATAGAAAAATTAAAATATTTTGTGTATTGTAGCAGTTTATTGCACACAAGTTTTAACTAAATCCTATATGGACCCTGGCTGAGAACCGCTGCACTATGTGGGTCTCTAAACTCACCATTAGCAGTTATACATCTAACTGTACACACAACATATTACTATATATTATATACATATTCAAATGCTCCAAATGGAGTTTCTTTTTCACTTGATGCTGTAGAAGAAACGTTTGCCACTGTACTTATTACAACAAACATGTTGCACTCATCTGTTTTTACTGAAAGGTAAATATTTATAACTTATTACACCCACCCTCACTTTAGGGAATTTACTTTGTGAGTTACTTGGTGACATCACTGGGGCTGGTGCCACATTATAAAGAATCTAGTACACTTTGGCATAGTTTCTCCAGTTGGATGTACTTCCTAACATTAACCATTTTATAAAGTAGATAATGGAACTTAAGCCAGTCGTCTAGCTCACCAGCATCAAAAACTGATGTTAAATGGTGATGATTTTTAAGAATGTAACTTTGGTACATACAAGACTTGCAAGTTAATAAGAGCATTACAACATACAGATTAGAAATTGAAGTTCCTAATTCCAGTCCAATCTTTCATTTAATATTCCTTGTTTAAATGGGTTGGACAATTTTACTGTTCCAAGGACTGCATCATGCTCCACTACTTTCAGATGGTTTCTGCAGCTGGATACCATTCCTTAGGTCAACCACTTTTTAATCACGGCACTAGCATATAGTGTGGTCACTGTGCATCTTGCAAAAAAACACAACCCTCGAGAGAGATTTATTCTAAGAAATGAGGAATTAAATGGCTAATACAAGTAAACAAACCAACTCCAAAACTCTTCCGCCCTTTTCATTTCTCACACTGCAGGCTCCCTCAAATGCCCTCCTGCCAAAACTTATTCTAGTCAATCTGTGGGACTTGTCTCAAGATTTCCAGTATGACCATTCCTACTGAAAGTTTCACCATCGACCATTCACTCACCATACTGAATGGAATTTTTTAAATGGCTTTGATCAAGTGTCTTCTATTATTGCTGGAGGCCAACCAAGGCATTTGGTAGACAGAAACTGAAAGCCCATTATGTTTGACTTGGTGTTATCTTGTCTTGATATCACCATCATACAAGTACTATCTGAAACCTGCTGTTAAAAATCTGCTTCAAGAAATTCTATTTGATCCAAAGAAACATGGGACAGCAGCTATTAAATGAATGGTGATATATATATATATATATAACGTCGGAATTGGTTAGTTTTTCATGGTTTTTTCTTTGTGAGTTACAAGTGATGCTATCTGTGGGATTCTCAGCTTTTTTAGCTGCTATTTCTGAACTTCGGTATATGGTGAAGCAAATATTTGCTGATCCCTTAATTATATTTATAAATATATATGAGCTTTTAAATAAGTTCTCCACCAATAATGGTGCTTTCATACCGATGGGCTTGGTCAAAATTATTAATTGTTAATTGATTTATTAATTAATAAATTGATAATCCTTTACCCTTTTAATTTATATATATATAGGTCCTGCCCTAGTGATACCGAGGAAACCTGTTACCATTGTTGGCGTTCTTCATAAAATTTAGCCAAGAATTCTTGTTAAAGTTTCCTTTGTTAAGAAGCATGAAATTTATATGTAAAGCGAGATTTATATATCTTAATTTGCAGAGGAATTTGTAGTGGGTAGTTTAGCTTAATCGGTCAAAGCATCGTCACATGTAATGACGGGGATGTGAGTTCGAGTCCACAGCTAGTCACCTACACTTTTCTCTGCAAAATAGGGGTAGTTTATCCTGTTCAGGCTATATTATTAGCATTATTCTGTGATTGAGAATTTAAAATCACTTCTTTAACTTTCTATAAAGCATTATAGTTTGAAAAGAAATTTCTCCCTGTGTTTACAAGAACAATTTAAAAATTAGTACACGATACGATGAGGTATTTTTAATTGTTATTAATTAATTGAAATAAAATTTGCCGTTAATATGCCATTTGACAAGGGAGATAACTCTAAACAAAAAAACAGCATAATTTTCCCTTTTAATGGACAGTTTATACGGTATCTTTTACTTGTCTCTGTCGTTAGTCTACGGCCATGCTGGGGCACCGCTTTGAACGTTTTTAGTCGAACAAATTGACTCTGGTACTTATATCGGTTTGTTTTGCTGAACTGCTGTGTTACAGTGACGTAACCAAACCAATGCTGATGATCAAGTGGTGGGAGGGACACGATGGGCTTCCACACAGTTTCCATCAACCAAAGTCACTCACAAGGCATTAGTCAGCCAAAATGGATATCGTAATGTCCTTTGGTGGATATGAACCACCAGCCTTTTGGTTAACGGCCAAATACGCCAACCAATTGCACCAGAGAGATGTTGACTTTTCTGAACAAGAAAATTGGGATTAAATAACCAAACTGCAGATAAACCAATGCCATTTTTGATCTGCAGCCGATGCCTTTGCGAAAGTATAATTGACACGACTCGAGTAAAACACTTCGTTGTGAATGATGTCTCGTATCTTTTCGAATTAGAAAAGATTGAGAAGATCAGGAGAAGAACCATAAGTGTACAGATTGAGGAAAGCAGGGATCTTCTTTTTATTTGTTTCAGTCATTTGACTGCGGCCATGCTGGAGCAGCGCCTTTAGTCGAGCAAATCGACCCCAGGACTTATTCTTTGTAAGCCTAGTACTTATTCTATTGGTCACTTTTGCCAAACTGCTAAGTTACGAGGATGCAAACACACCAGCATCAGTCGTCAAGCGATGTTGAGGGGACAAACATATACATACATATATATAGACGGGCTTCTTTCAGTTTCTGTCTACCAAATCCACTCACAAGGCTTTGGTTGGCTCAAGGCTATAGCAGAAAACATTTGCCCAAGGTGCTACACAGTGGGACTGAACCTGGAACCATGTGGTTGGTAAGTAAGCTACCTACCACACAGCCTCTCCTGCCCCTATGGATACAATTTTGGATTATAATTATATGTTGTAAGTGCTGGGCCATTAAGCAATTATATGAGTCTCTACTTGTTAGAGGCAGCAGCAAAAATCTGTTCAATTAACCCATTACCTCCCATAATTCTATTGACTGGAATTTTTTTATGAAACTTTGATTTCTAGCATAAAACAGCCTTAGAAACACGCTGGAATGATCAAAATAACATTTCAAAATAGCATTTTAAATAGAAATAAGCGAGATATTGGGTGAAAAATTAGCAAACCTCATTTGAATATCAGAGAAATATACCTAGTAGATCTAGCAAAAAGGTTAGATATGTGTAAATGTTGACAGATAATTATGAAATTTGTAACTTTTAAGTGATCTCATATGAGATCACTGGTAGGTAATGGGTTAAGCACTATGTCTTAAAAAGACTGAAGAATATTTCATAATATGAGATAATACAGTTCTATATTTAAGAGATGAGGAATTATTTACATTTGACGGATATTCGTCCTCATCTTGTTTGTTGTTAACACAACGTTTCGGCTGATATACCCTCCAGCCTTTGTCAGGTGTCTTGGGGAAATTTCGAACCTGGGTTCTCATTCCTATCGATGTTACTATTATTATTACTATTATTAATCAGGTCGCTGCCGTGAATCGAACTCGGAACCTTGGGGTTAGTAGCCCGCACTCTTAACCACTAAGCCATATGCCTGTGGGCAATTATGGGGTGAATTTTAAGGCTTATAAATCTATTATTTTTCTATCCTTCCTCAATACCGGTTCCCATATGCTATTCATATCTGCACTCGGTCTGCTTAGGAGGTTGTGTCCTAGCATATGTGCTGCTTCTTTTAGTTTTCGTATTTTCCAGTGTTGTTCCCTGTCTATTATTTTAACTTCGTCCCACAGGGGGAGGTGGTTTCCATTTTTCCATACATGATCAGCTATACCCGATTTATCAATATCTCCTCGTGTCACAGCTTTGCGATGTTCTTCTACCCTTATTTTGAGGGGGCGACATGTTTCGCCTTTGTATAACCTACCACAGCTGCATGGGATGGAGTACACGCAGTTTTTGGTCATATTCTCTTCTGTTGGTGGTTTTACCCGAAGGAGATATTTGTGAAGTGTTGTATTACTAACCCCAAGGTTCCGAGTTCGATTCACGGCAGCGACCTGATTAATAATAGTAATAATAATAATATAATAATAATAATAGTAACATCGATAGGAATGAGAACCCAGGTTCGAAATTTCCCCAAGACACCTGACGAAGGCTGGAGGGTATATCAGCTGAAACTAATCAGTTGTTTGTCTAACTTTGTTAAACAGTCCGTTGTTCGTTTTAGTATTGGCGAAATGACTCTCCCTAGACGCAACAAAATTTGTTTCAACACCTGAATTCACATAAAGAATCTTGCAAACCAGTTACAAAATCGAAATAAAATATTTTGTGCTAAGTTATAGTATACAATAAGAAAGAGATAATTTAGTTTAAATACCTCCTTCATTTCCTCTGATGACGAACACATATCATTTAATGTTTGCTTTTCCATGCTTGCATCAGTCAGATAGAATTTGCCAAGGAAAAAAACTTTTCATTCTTTGGATGTTCTTTTTGTTGCCAGCCCTCACTTGTTTCAACACAAAATAATATTTTGCCATGGTTAGACATGTTTTTGATGTAAGACTAGAATCAGTGATCTCGTTTACAACCATCCTATGATAGCAAGACAAGGGCATAATTCCAACACCCTAACCCCTAAGCCATGCACCCCTACATATAACAAGAAATCCATTAACTTCAGAGAGTCTTGTACTCAGTGAAGTAACTGATACCAAACAAGTTCCTACCAAACAAGCTGTGGGAGACAACTGGAGTTGCAATTCTATTCGTTTGGTTCGGTACCTGTTCAGTTTTCAAACTTTCAGAGCAAACAAATTTAAAGTGATTTTTAAACTTTATTTTTAATAGCTAAATTGATCCCTGAGAAGTAATCTGCTTTACAGTTCTCCTCAGGCAAGAAATGGTGTGGTTTCTAAGTCGATGTATCAGCACCTTACCCTCAGAACTCCACCCTCTTACCCAAAGAGAACAGTAATTTCTTCCTCTGACCAACAGTTGTTACCAGTGCACCTGCTGGATGCTGCTGCTGCAAAACATGAAACATGCTTTCAAGCCATCTCCTCTGCATATCAGACAATCCAACACCAATTTGTGATTACAAGATATCTGAATCTTTCATATTGTGCTCTCCTAGATAGATGTATTGAAGGTTTGACCACATTTGTTCAGGAGAAATGGCTGTGTGGTAAGTAGCTTGCTTACCAACCACATGGTTCCAGGTTCAGTGGCACCTTGGGCAAGTGTCGTCTTCTACTATAGCCTTTTGTGCGAACCAAAGCCTTGTGAGTGGATGTGGTAGACAGAAACTGAAAGAAGCCCCTCTTATATATATATATATATATATCTGACAGGCTTCTTTCAGTTTCTGTCTACCACATCCACATATATATATATATATATATATATATATATATGGTTGTCCCCCCCCCCCAACATTGCTTAACAACTGATGTTTGTGTGTTTATGTAACCATAACCCAGCAGTTTGGCAAAAGTGATCAATAGAATAAGTACCAGGCTTACAAAGAATAAGTTCTGGAGTCAATTTGCTCGACTGAAGGCGGTGCTACAGCATGGCCACAGTCAAATGACTGAAAAGAAAAGAATATATATATATATATATATACATGGCTCCAGACTAAGCAGATGAGATGAGGTTGTCTTCACATTTCTTGGCTGTTCACCAGCTACAGTCATCATCATCATCATCAACCCCTGAACATTACTGTCTCAAGTCATGGGACCCATAGGACCAGTTACCCAGTTCCCATGGCATTTAAGTGATCAAGATCTCAACTCCCTGAACAGGACGCCAGTCCATTGCAGGATAACTCATTTATAACTGAGTGGACAGGAGCAGCATGAAGTTTTTTCCTCAAGAACACTATGCACCACTTTGTCTGGGAATTGAAACTACAATCTTGTGATCTTAACTACAAAACCCTAACCATTAGGCCGCATGCCTTCACTGCAGCAAGAGTGGCATTGGAGCAAATTAAAGTGACCAGTCTCTTATACCACACGTCTGCTGCTGCCCATGATAAAGTATGGCTCCAGAAGGGCCAGAAAATCTTTGTGGCCACATGGAACAAAACAACAAATGTAAAATACCTCCAAGCAGGCCTCATCTACCAATGGCAAATTCCGAGTCACAAAGTGGGAAGTTACAGCCAGATGATAGGGAAGCTGCCTGCCCTCACAGTACTGGATGGGACTGCAATTTGTAGTCAAGTATGAACTTATCCAGTTTATATGTACTGCAATAATCAGTTAATAATCTACTCCAGGAAGGCTGCCAGAGGTATGAGAGACAGAAACCAGCCTGGTGTGTCTGCTCTTGAGGACAGTAATAGCCACCATATGATGTGATTGACCAGGAAGAACCCTCCGGTTCCCAATAGCCATCGGTTTAGCAATGTTCAGCTGCTGAAAGTATTACGCATTTCAAGTATTTATACAAGTACAGGGTGTCCACAAAGTCTAGGTACATGGGGATTAACACATACTTTCAGAAATTATTATTTCTTATATTTAATTGTTTATGTTATGATTTTATTTACTCCATGTACCCAGACCTTGTGGACAGCCTGTATATGTACTCTTAACATAATATGCAAGCAGAGTCAGTGTGACATGAGACAATGGTAGACCTTTGAATTACAGGGAGACTCTATCTGATGATGGTGGGGAAGGAGCTCCACAGCGTTTTTTTTTTTTTTTTTATGTCAGTTCAGTTTCACTCCCATGTCTTAAGTCAAAACATCTTGCCAAAAATGCCTTGCAGTAGGGATGCAACTCAGAACGTCTTCACCACATGGCCATACTTTCGTATATGTAAACCAGTAGTTCCCAAACTTTTTCAGGCTGCTGCCCCCTTGGCACCCAGGCCACATTCCTAGCGCTCCCCCCCCCCCCCACAACAAATATAGACCACTTTCTGCTACAAATTCAAAATTGTATTTCACAAATAAAACCTAAACCTAATTAACCCATTAATATATTTTTTTTTACATCTGTCACCCCATTTTGGTCATCCCATTATTATCCCACTTTTCTTTCCATTTCCCTCAAGGGGGACAGTACTGCCTACCTTGGAAACCACTGATGCAGACACACATTAAAGCACCAATACAGTATGAGTTATGCTGTTATATGCAATGCTTGGGTTGTCACATAAATTTGTTTGTTTGTTTCTACTTGGCACTCCGTCAAATGTCTGAAAAGCGGTAAAATTTATTCAAATTTCAAAAACGTAAAACAATAGTTGTAATGAATAGAGCGACAACCCCTATTCCCGCAAAACACTACAGTAAAAATGTTTTCTGCGACAATTCGAATCGCACTGGAAATGATTAAAGTAAGAAAAACAAAATTCTGAGATAAAAGAAGGCTACTTATTTAGAAGTATACAAAATCGATCGTTTCCGAAGGAAGCCTAAAAGTGGAAATATTTAGCTTAACAAAAAGTAAAGGTGTTTCCCTGGACAAAATGTTATTTATTCCAATAATAAATAGGTCTAATAACTTTAAATAATTGTTCTTTTCTTCATCCCTAACCAGGGCAAATATCAAATGCAGCGAAAGCCAGAAATCACGAAGAAGATTAAGTGTCGCTTTTTATGTAAATTAGTGCCGTTTGGGCAGAGAAAATACAATTTGAATGAATAGTAAAATAATGAACGACAAAATGTCAGCTAGATATGATATAAGGCCTTAGAGGAAGCACTTGTTGTTGGCACTCCGTCGCTTACGACGTCGAGGGTTCCAGTTGATCCGATCAACGGAACAGCCTGCTCGTGAAATTAACGTGCAAGTGGCTGAGCACTCCACAGACACGTGTACCCTTAACGTAGGATATTCGGGGATATTCAGCGTGACACAGTGTGAGAAGGCTGACTCTTTGAATTACAGGCACAACAGAAACAGGAAGTAAGAGTGAGAGAAAGTTGTGGTGGAAGAGTACAGCAGGGTTCGCCACCATCCTCTGCCGGAGCCTTGTGGAGCTTTAGGTGTCTTTGCTCAATAAACACTCACAACGCCCGGTCTGGGAATCGAAACCGCGAGTCCGCTGCTCTAACGACTGGAAGCAGACCCAGGTTATTTCAGTGAGATTAAGTTATTTTGTGAAGTACATTTTATCTTTTAATGGTTTCTTTTAATGGTTTCCTTGAAGAGTTTAGTCCAACAAATCGATCCCAATGCTTACGTTTTTCCTTTAACTTTAGTACTTATTCTATCGACATCTTTAGCCGAGTCGTCAAGTTACAGGGACGTAAACAAACCACAAATACACACACCCACACAATAAGCTTCCACAGTTTGCCTACTAAATTCACTCACGAAGCATTTGTAGGCCCATGGCTATAGAAGACACTTGCCCAAAGTGCAAGCAGTGCGACTTGGTTGCAAAGCGAACCTCTTAATCACACAAGCATGCTTATGCCTCTTTCTTTTCTGTTTTTCTCTTTTTAAACAGTATTATAAAATTGTTAGATGGTATAATTTGCGAAAATGAATGGCCCGTAACAGTAAAATATAAAAAAAACAACAACAAAGCATAAAGAAAAAAAAAAACAAAAACGGCTGACATCCAAACTTCGTCCATTTATATTCACAACTTGAGGAAATCGTGATTGTTTGCCAAGTTTATTAAACGCTAGAAGAAAGAGCTTTTAACAGCAAATACACGAAATATTTTTCACATGCTATCACTGTTTTTGAAGGCATATAAGAAGCACTCTTACAACGAAAAAAAAGTCTCAAAGCATCACCCTGGGTCCTGCATGCGAAGTTGGGTCTTGCATTTGCTAATTTTGTACCTGACGCTCATGACTACATGCAAATTTTAATCCAGACAATCTCTTCTACCAAGCCTGACTTCATAAAAATAATGTTTACTTAAATATTAGCTAAGGCACTTTTCTAAGGTTTTGTAATGAACAGTTCTGTTGTTGTATTAACTGTTGTATTAATCCAAGCTCCCCCACCGCCCCCAGACATTAAAAGAAATTGCTGAGAACATCCACATCGGAGAAGAAACCACCTTGCGGGTAATGATGGAGGGCAGGAAACCCAGATGCTACGAATGTGGCGAAAAAGGCCACATTCAGGTAAACTGCCCCACCCGCAGGGAGAAAGAAGAAGAGGAGAAAAAAAGAACAAAACCAAAAGACCGACCAGCAGAACCTCGGCACTGATGGTGTTCAACAAGCCGGGGGAAAAAGACGGCTGGTCGGTAGTAAGAACTAAAAAAAAAGGGAAAATATTAACGACATCCAACCCAACATTACAACGACCAAAAGAAAAACTCAGGACACTCAAAGAAAAATTACCCCACCCCACCACTATTCCCCCCGAAAGTCAACAATATCAGATTCCTCCCCATCCTATCCCCGCTCGGCGATGAGTCCCCCCCCACTGCCCCTCTAGTTCGGATTTCCCCCCTCTCCCAGATATCACCCCTCACCCGCCAAGCCCAGGCAATCTATCCCCGATATCAAGTCCAAGAAAATCTAACGAATATAAGGAAATGCTGATTGTAATAAACAATGACAACGAATAATTAAAAAAAAAGGTTAAAGCAAATACCAACGGCGTCAATTTACAAACATCATAATGAGACTCCAGAAAATATTGCCATTTATAAAATAGATAAAATGAATTATAGCATCTTTAAAAACTACCACCCAACTGACATGGGTCCTGCAAGACTTGATTTTAACGAGTCGATGTACGAGAGCCTATGTTAGAATAATATCACCCAACGAACCAGTGGAAAAGAGAGTACCACCGACTAAGGTAAGACCATGTCAAGCATTCACGTTGGATGTATAAATGTGCGTGGCCTGACGCCTCCTAAATGACGTCAGGTCACGGGATTTAGATGTTGCTGTTGCTACAGAAACCCGGTTGAAGAGGCCAAGAAATCTGCTCCCGCTGTTTGACGGTTACGAGAGTTTCATCTCTCCGAGCTGTCCTCATAGCGGGAACGGAATGTTGGTCCTATTAAAAAGAAACCGGGTTTCTGAGAAAAACTTGATCTGTACGCCGGGGAGTGGTGACGCTCATCAGAAAGGACCCGAACAAGGAGGATGTCGTTGATAATTTTCGGCCCATCACTCTGCTTAGCGCAGAGCTGTAGAATTTGGCCAAAGTGTTCTCGAAAAGATTGATGCGTGTCGCAGATGGGTTGATCGGGGGAGTACAGACATGTGCCATTCTCGGCAGATTCAATCAGGATAATCTCCATCTTATGCGATACATTATAGAGGGAATTAATAACGATTCCGGTAAGGGAGGGGCAGTGGTCCATTTAGATCAATCAAAAGCTTTTGATAGGGTCGACCATCACAACCTGGTGTCCGTTCTGGAACAGTTCGGCCTGGGTCTTGGCTTCCTCAGGTGGATCATTCAAATGTATGACAACATCGACTCGGTAGTTCGGCTGAACGGCTTTCCTTCTAAGTCGTTCCACGTCAAACGCTCGGTTCGTCAAGGATGTCCGCTCTCCCCCTTTTTGTATGTGATGGCTCTTGAGCCATTGCTGCGAAAGCTGAGCGGCATTCCGAGACAGCCAGGATATGAGATGTCGGTTTCAGCCTACGCGGATGACATCACTGTCATCGCGACCAAAATGGCTCACCTACAGAGGGTAAGCAAGGCCATTAAGGAATACGAGACTGTGGCAGGAGCAAAACTTAATCGTGAAAAATCAGTCGGCACATGGAGAGGCAAGTCGATACCTTCTGACAGCATCCTGGGACGTTGGACGGAGGGTCCGATTAAGTTGCGAGGAGTTTGGTTCGGACCAGACCTCCAAATAGAGAAGAATTGGGCCGAGGTATCGAGCAGGGTGACCCACATTGCCAAGACCTGCTCTTGGCGGTGGCTATCCCTGAAAGGGAGGGAGGAGGTGGCCAATGTGTTAATCGCATTGGTCATCACATACCGCCTAACCGTCGTGCCTTGTTCTGATTCGTGGTTGATCAAGCTGGAAAGACAGCTCTTCCACTTCTTGTGGCAGGGCTCGAAACCGCTTGTGAGACGCTCTATTTGCTGGCAACAACCGTCAAAGGGTGGGCTAGGGATGCCTTGGCTATTGATGCGCTGAGGCTGAGGCTGAGGCACCTGTGGTTCTACCTGGACGGTGAACGGGTGTGGTCTTCGCTGGCAATAAAAACACATTAGTTCTACGACTTCGAAGTTTTGCCAAAAGCAGCTCGTGAAACAAGTTTGACGAGCTGTTTTCAGTTATTTCTTGCTTCGCTTATCTGTTGTTTCACTTTATTAAAATTATATGGTTAACGTTTATTTTATATCCACATCTAAGTAATAGAAAAAGGTTTTAAAAAACATCCCATGTATCATGGTGAGAGAAACAAATACGGTGTTGAATATAGTTTCACCATGGGGAAAAAAAGTTAAGGCCGATTTAGGTGTTGTTTTTAGCACATCTCTACCTTTGGGGTCTTTTGTAAAACCTTTTTCAAACGAAAAATAAATGAATCGAAACATTTTTTTAAAACATTTCCATTACACTCAAGCTAAAAAATAATTCATGAATTTCTTTCTCTTCGAAAGTCCTCTCTCCACCCCTCGGAAAAGAAAGCAATATGGAAACAGCCAAATTTCATTAAAAGATATCCGTTTTCCGAAAGGTTATGAGGATCGTGTGAATTTTCCGAAAGTCCTCTCCTCACCCCCTCGGAAAAAGTTTTCCCCACAAATTTCTTTATAATCGTAATCGATGCTGTCTGAAAGGTATTTATATAAAATTTCATGAAAAGATATCCATTTTCCTAAAAGTTACGAGGGAAAGGATCTTGTGAATGTTCCGAAAGTCCTCTCCCCACTCTCTGGGTTCGTTTGCGCAAATCTTTGTTTTCATATAAGTTTAATACACATTTTTTTTTACACCTATTACACTTTTTTTTGTTTTGGTGACCGGGAGTTAAAGTAAACATTAACCAATTTATATATATATATATATATATATATATATATATATATATATATATATTACACACACACTAAAAAAAAAGATAAAATTAAAACAACTATCGTAATCTTTTTTTCACCTGACGTTCCAACCGGTTTTCCATCTATATTTGTGACATTTCGTCAGCTTTCAAATAGAGTCAAGTCACTTGCTGTAACATAAGATGAAGGTACTGGCCAGATGTAGCTACCCTCACCCATCCGATCATAACACAACAGAGGAAACAATCATAAATATGGATGCTGTGTTCGTGCTTATTTCAACATCATTTACAATTGCAACTTAAAGAGATTCCGAACAGAAATAGAAACCCCAATTCACGGACACCATTTGCTGTTTGTTTAGCTATCACAAAGAAATACAACAAAGATTAAATACTAACCACTATGGGTCCTCGACATGGTATTATCTTCTAGAAACAATAGTCATGTCCCCCTCATATTTCACCTTTATTGCCTTACAAAAAAAATCAAAAAAAAAATCGGAACACGGAATAGCACGAGATATGTCTGAATAAAAACTGGGATGTTCCTGACTGGAATGTATTATCATAGATTAACCGGGTCAAGGCTGACCTGGGGCTAAGCAACAGTGATTAAAGGGTTCATCAATAATTTAAGATTTATAACAAAAACATTGACTGCAAAGACTTGAATTAAATTTGCTCGGTGTTGTTACCATTCAGCATCTCCGACTGCCTTAGAGAACAACAGATCTCGACCAAACAGGTTCAAAATGCCGTCTTTTAACTGAAACTTCCATTTGTTTTTGATGCGAGAAATCTTCACAAACTGACAGACGATAACGTTTTCTGATTCGAACATGGCGCAAATGTCGGCATCGCTGTCATCGTCGGCAGTATTTAACGGGTCAGATTCAATACCAATGTCTACAATTTCTTCGTCAATTTCATCGCTTATGCTGCTACTTTCAGATTCGCTGCTGCTTTCTTCATCTTTGCTTGTGTTGTTGTCAGAGGAAGAAATTGAACCCGTGTTCTCACCATCAAATTGACAAGACATATTCAAACTTTTGCTTTTGACCCTGACTGGAGACATGTTTGTGCCATTGCCCAAATTATGTCCAGCTAGGTCCTCTATTTCTGTGTCATTAGTTCCGTCCATTTGTAAAATTTCCTCTATAGTTTTCATATCTTCCTCACTTAACTGACATATTTTTCTGAGGCCACTTCCTTTACAAGAATTATCTGAAGATGATGCCACAGACATGATGGGGGTCTGGCCCAGTGAGTCATTTAACAAGGTAGGTTTATTATTATTATTGGAGGTGGTGGTATCAGCTGGAGGAAATTTAGGGTGTTTTTCGTCTGGAACGTAACTTTGATAATTTTGCGAAAGTGGGCCGGAGATATCCTCAAGAAAGTCCTCTAGAGTGGACGGAGTGTTGTCCACCGACGTTCTACTCTCGTGGTAAAAAGGAGGCAATGGTTTAACTGTAGAGTAACCTGTAAAGTTATCTTGGTGGGAAAGTGAAGAGACGGGAAGACGATTGGGCTGGTTCGAACTGCAAAAGTAATTCTGCTCCATATTTCCTCCGTGACAAGACTGAGTAGAAGAGGAGACTTGAGGAGTTAAAAATTCGCTGTTCGCTTTATTGGTTTCTGTATGTGTGGTTATTAAACTTTTCTGTACCTGTTGAACCGAGTTACTATCGTTTTTCTCAGAAATGCTACAGCGGGTCCTGTTGTTTGGTCCAGCATCTCCAAGTAGCTCACTTTCATTCGTTGACAACTGACCAACAGGGTCATTTGCATTGGTGTTGTCACAATTATTCAGGTCCTTGACAGAATTAACGTTTGTATGTACAACCCTAGTAGAACTAACTTGACCGGTAGCACTGGACAGAGAAGAACTAACTGTAGTCGGTGTAGTACTTTCACTAATTACAGCAACCCTTAATGGTAAATGGGTTTTGGTAGCCGGACCATGCAATTTGGAAGGCGAGCTTCCATTTTGGTGAATGGAAGGCAAATTTAAATTTAAAGGAAAACACCGTGAAGTCGGTTTGTTGTTATCTTTAACAGAATGGGACCCTAACCCTGAATTCTCAGAAGTCCAAGCAGTAGAAAGTGGCTGCAGTAGATGTTGTTCTGGTGGGAGAATGGCTAAAAAATGTCCATTACCATTATGTTGAAGAGAGATTCCGGCATTATTTAAATCCCTAATTTGCTGGTTGTAAAGTCCATACGGCAGGGCTATAGTAGCAGTTGTACAAGAACTTCGTGGTCCGCGTATGCGAGGTCTCGCCAAATGAATAGAAGGAACAAATAGTTCAGAATTGTTGTTGCTACACACAGGAGAAATAATTCCATAACCATTAACATCAGCATTTGTTCTGTTCACTTTAGAAAATTCAAACACTTTAGAATCTTGGATTTTCTTTAACCACGCTGCTTTCATCTCCGTAAGAACAGTTTCGTCGATACCTTCATCTATAAACAGTTCACGGCTGGACTGAACAACATCTTCTACGATACTTTTATAGAATTTATCAACAGGGTCGCTCATACTGCGAGGCTTCGAAGAAATTCTTTCATCTGTGCCCCCGTTTGAATAGTTGTGGTTACGAAACACCAAATTATATGTGAAATAGCTGTAGGAAAACGTCACGTAAAGGGGAAATGTTTTTTTAAGAAAGTTGTTATGTCGACTGTAGCGAATATATTCCATTAATCAAACATACTTTCGTTATCTTCATTTTTACGTCGTTTGTGAACCATTTCCGAAGAGCTTGTCAGTCTACATTCATAAACAGATTCTGAAATATATTTTGGCTTAAAAATACTCGACCCAATCTACGTAACTGCAAAGTAGGCAAGTAAGTGAGGTCCTGAATTGGCCGTCGGGTGGAATAAATAAATTACAGTGAATTGAGTTGTGTTGAGCGAATCAACGACTCGGACACTTGTCTAAGAGAGAAAGAGTAGGGGAGGGGAGAAAGTTTAGTAGTGGGGTAAATCACGAATGAAGGAGACAATACGAGAGGAGGAGGGAGAACATACAGTGTGTACGAAGT